>NC_066855.1:2081132-2251369 GCF_001640805.2 Lates calcarifer
TGATGTATCATTATACACTGAAACCATACAATTCCACTTCCCACGATGTATACAGAATGGGATTTAATGACTTCATATGAGAGCATATTTATGTTTTCTTCTTTGTTTATTTCCTTTAGAAAACAGAAAAGGTCAGCCTGGGATTTTAAAAAAGGATTTGATGTTTGGCAATTCATCCCCTGCAAATACTTGGTTTATTTGTACAGTGCAGTGCTGTGAGTATTAATAATGCAATGATTCTCCAGTTAAACACTCCCCAATAGCTGATAAAAACAGATTTGTCTTCAACATGCTGGAAGTGTTATCCCCAGAAGCTATTTACATCATCTAAATGTCATGGTGCATGCACAAACACACAAGCTTATAATCCCCATGTGTCTCAATCCTCAACTGTCAAAGTAAAATACAGTTACTACATTCTTTGAAGTTGCTCTTATAGGAATATATTTAGGACTTTAATCTTTACTCAAGTGAATTACAGTAATTACTTTAATTACTTTTACTTTTAAGAATGATCTTGAAAACTTCTTGTCCCTTGTCCTGCGCTAACCAATGGTATTACCATGTTCTCCTTTAGATTAAGGCAACATGAAACTTTTAACTTAAATACATTTTAAAAACAGCCAGTTCCACCTAGTTTGTTTTTCACGGTTGTGATTTTACATCTCCTCATACATAATCCCAGCTTCAACTACAGTAGCACAGTACACTGTATATTTCTACCCATGTCATTTTGATTCATCAAATGAATGTTTGTGTTGTGTTGTGTGTGGGTGTGTGTGTGCATGTAATGATTACTTATTGATCAAAATGATCTCAGAGAGACAGGATCTATGGAGCAGTGAATGACAGGATATGAGGCCTCTCATAGTGAATCTGCATTCATTAACATAATCAATTACTGTCACAAGAATGCTTAAACACAGCAAACACAGACAGGCACACAGGAACTACAGTGTTACGGCCTCTCAATCCACAAGCTACATGGACTTACATCGCACATGTATATGTACATACTATACATGTATACTGTATATTCATGTAAGGATAACACTTCACCTTCCTGCTTCTAAAAGAGCCACAGAAGTGATTTTATGGAAAAGGTAAGACATGTCATTATTGATTAAACATATCTTCCCTAATGGATGATGACTACAAACTGAGTGTGTGTGAGTGTGTGTGTGTGTGTGTGTGAGTGTGTGCATGTGGGCTGACATCCTGCCACATAAAATGATGTCTCCTGGTCCACCCCAGCTCTAAATTAATGAGCTATTAGACTGGTGGAGACTAAAGTATAATTTTGACATTAACAACACCCAACACAGAGAGAGGCCAACACACATACACACGCACACTGGCGTGTGTAATAAAGTGTGGATCCTGTTGACATCTGAGAGGGGATGGTGGTAGTGATGATGATGATGTCAAACTGACTTCCTGTAAAGCAGCTGGCCTGGAGACATTATGAAAGGCACACATTTCACAGACTTAAAGGAACAGTCCACCAAAAACTGTGGTGTGATTCAAAGCCGACTAAAGCAACAAAAGAAAGAAACTTTGAGAACAATGCCTATTTGTTTCTCTCGCCAAATGTTTGATGAGAAGATTGACACCTGTTAGTTGTAATTAGTGGTCTCTGGTGTAGCTCTGGTCTGGCTATTTTATATTCTTTTATTTTAAAAATGTCTTTTATGATAATTAAGCACACTGTATCAATACAGTATCTCCCATACAGTGCAGTCTGACATCTGGAAACGTTTCAGTGATATAAAGTACTTACAGTGTCACTCTGAGGACCCCTACTTTTTCCACTGCTTTTAAAAACCATTGCAAATCTGTAATCAATCTCTCCATATTTGACAGGTACAAAAAAAATGTGTGTCAATCATACTCAGGCACCTATTCTTGCATCACAAAAGCTATGTCTCGGTAAGTAGCCGATGTCTTCAAGTCCATACAGCTGTTAAGGACCTAGTTCAAAGTCACTGGTCATTGGTGTCACAGATGATGAGGAGCTTAGTAGCCTAAACTCAGTTCAATATGGTAGATTTCTTTGTGCGACTATGTGAACATCCCTACTCTGAAATGGACAAAAAATGAACTCAGGTACAAAGAGTGACTATAATCCTGTGGGACCTGATCACACACAGTGTTGATAAGTTGCTAAGGCAGGAGGTTAATTACTTTGCACCTGCCAACAAGACTGGTATGGTGAGATGAGACATGGCCATTATCAGAGTAAAAGACTGCCAAGTCCACACCTGCATTGTTGTGGAGAATACTCTTGCCAAATTGTCTTGGACAGACTTCACATTAGCAGCAATGGAAAAAGAGTTTTCAGTGGGTCTCACATTATTTAGGCTGGAAGCTGCTTGACAGTAAGGAGTGAAAAATTGTACTTTCTTAGACAAAAATAAAAAAAGACAAATGATCATGATATAAAGCAATGGATGAAGACACAGGAACCAAGTTTAGCTATGTTATTCTATCGACTCCTGCACTGTTGTAATATTTATGCACAGTTCTCACAATGAATCACCAGGCTTCCCATTCATTCTTAAGTCACCCATCCGTCTTATCCATCTTCTCTCTGTTTGATTTGGAAACACACTTTGGTTATTTTGTGTAAATTATGTAATTGAGGTAGCAAGAATAGACACAAAGGAGCAAGAAATAAATAAATCTGCAACACCCTCGACTTCTTAGAAAACGCTGAGCCAAATTTCACAGCAAATGCAGCCAGACAAAGCTGTAGATGTTTAAAGACTCAGATTATGTTTGGTGCCAGGTTTTATATACACAGAGTTGTGAACCCAAGTGAACACTTGGATGGGTAAATTCAAGAAACAAGGGCTGAGGAGAAAACCTCAGACATATAAAAACCAGCAGAGGAAAAACAACCGAGAGATGAAAAGCAAGGACTGAAGGTCAGGACATTCTCTT
Organism: Lates calcarifer; assembly: GCF_001640805.2. Taxonomy (NCBI): domain Eukaryota; kingdom Metazoa; phylum Chordata; class Actinopteri; family Centropomidae; genus Lates; species Lates calcarifer. Next base: position 2,084,076 of record NC_066855.1, read on the forward strand.
TAAAACATTCTGCTGTCAAGCATTTACATTTCTTTGATCTGCCACTTAAAACCTTTTCTACTTATTGCAATGAGAAAGTTGGAGGAGTGATTTGAAGAACAAGCTTGGGAAAACATGGAATGATAAAATCAAAGGAAGTACAGTCTGGTAACACACAAAGTAAATTAAATGAAAGCATCAGCAAAAAGGTTGACATGGGTAATTAGTGAAATGCCGGTTGGAATAATTAATTACTTCAATGAAAGTGTACATGGCAACAAATGTTAGACATTCAGCACACTCAAGTTTCTATCTTTTCCTTATAAACACACCTTTTTATCTTCAGTACATGTCATATGAACAGGGAGAAACATGTTAGTGTATTTCCAGGTGATGCAAATATTTTCCACTCATTGTGCACAGTTTGATAATGTTATTGCTGTTTATGTTCCCAAGTGTGATGGAAAGATTCTGATAAAATCTATGACATACTCCAGGACACTGGGGCAAATTCCCTGTTTTGTCGCTCTCTTCTGGCCATGCTATCTTTATTACATTTGTTGATTGCTATCATGGCATGAGCTACCACGATCTGATAAATTACCCTCTGCATTATTTCCTGTGAATCCTAAAGACAGCTACTACATAGAGAGGCCATACCAGAGAATAAAAACAATAAATGGCTATTGTAGAAGAAATGTCACTCACAAAGATCGAAAATGAGTTTTCATGAACATCTTTAGGATTATGACTATAAATCACAAATTAACGCTGCATTAGAAAATCATCAGGCTCAAACTAATTGAGATGCTGCACATTCACTTAAGTTTGATAAATGAAACCAGGTGCTGATGTTGTCACCTGCAACTTGTTAAAAACTTCTGAAATAAACAATAGAAAAAATACCCATGATTTTACTGAACATCAGTAAGCGAGCCATAGAGAAACCTCAGGATTTATTGACAGAAATGTAACCTACTGGGGATGAGACGTCTCCCTGCTCACTGGCTGTTAAACTCGAGAGGTGGAAAAATACATTACAGGAATTGGCAAAGAAGCACAGCTTGTCACACCATATGCAAATTACGAGCATGTTTTGTATGCATCATTTACCAATCAGATTGCTTTGCTGAGCCAACAAGTGTAAATTAATGAGGATAAAATGTGATCCTTTTTTAAATTTCACTGGTGCAACAGGGCCTTGTTAAAGGGAACTTAAGCGGTGTAGATTTAATCCACAAACCTGAAGTCAATTTGCTCCAACAATTTCCATAACAATGTCCTCTTCTTATGATGGAGAACAGAGGGTAACAATTCTGTCACTTAAACACATCTGTGGTGGACAATGACAAAACAAAAGACAAATGACTGAAAGACAATGTAGGAGAGTGACTTGACATGTCGATGCATGACTCCAAATATGCAGACCACGTCTCTATTACAGATCCTCTCAGCAAGAGCAACACTATTTGAAGAAATAAATAGACTGCAAACAAAATCTCCACGTCTGGACAGAAGAAAGATCAACTCGTTCAAGGGACAGACAGGGCAGATTTTAAAAAAAGCTAAAGATAAGGAGGATTCAATAAGTATCAAACAGGATTTTTGCAGGCAAAATAAAAATTGCCATTCACGGCTTCTGAAATGACATCTTTTCAGCAATGGCAAAATAATCATGTTCTCTTAGGCTTCCCACTAAAAAAGTAATACTTTACCTTTTTTCTTTTACTCACATAACAACTTTGGAGACTCAATAATAAACAATAGAGTGGAAAATAGTTGAAATCAAACTGATTTTTTTCAGTGGGTAATACAAGTTTAAAAATACCATCTAACTTTTCAACTTACACCAATCAGAGAAACAATTTTCAGATGATTCACATACAATAGATCTGACGTGTGTTTAAACCCGATACCTCTCTGACACATAGCAACAGATTTAGACTGCTTCTATTTTTGAGCCTAACTATTAGACAGTCCTGATGCATGTCTGCTGCTTTTCTGCTCTTTCATTGGAGGTACACATGGAAAAACATCCTTGAGCGCACTAGCAATACTTCACACCCTCCTCCTCAGGAAAGACACATCTCATCTTGCTCGAGCGAGGAGCACAATATAATACACTACTGCACACTCCATATATCTACATTAATGTTCTTTTAATGCACACATAACAGTTTCATTCATCCACAATGCTGTTTTCTTTCTGGTCTGTTAAATTGTCTCCACTGTCTGATTCATACTAACACATCAGACCTAGTACATTAGATAGAACTCAGTGGTTATGCATACAAATCCTGGTAACAAATAGCAGTCGTTGCTTTCACAATGATACCACCAGCACAATGATAATAGAGAGAACTATTTGCATACAAATCAAGAACCTGAGAAGAGCACTGAGTAATTTAAATCTCCATTAGGTATAAACAGATAACATTATCTTTGCTGCATTCAGGGGGAAATTTTACGACTGCAGAAATTAACAAACACGTTTGCCTGCCGAAGTATCCTTGGGTAAGACGGAACCCCAAGTTCCCTCAATTTAAGTTGCTTTGGATAAAGAAAACGGAAAAAAATACAGTCCCATACATAGTATTGTGTTTAGGGTTCAAACTGAGAGAGACACTTGCATTTTCCCGTTTTAACACAGCTAATTATGACTTGATTTCTTGATGGTAACTTCCAACCAACCACACACTGAGTATTAAGGCTGTTTATTTAGCCAGGGAAGGAGACAAAGACATGACAGAAATCGACTCTGCTTTTCTAAGTTGATCCCATTCTGTCAGAGCATTCTTTATTTCCTCTCCTGTCTTCATCAATATCTCATCTCTCATGTGGGAGCCAACTGTATTTGAATCACAGCAGCCTCAAAATCCTAATAAAAGACAGCATGTTACTGCAAACATGGATTTACAGTATATAGTATTGGGGTATTATAGAAGTAATATTGTTCACAAATGTGTGAAGAGAAGCTGTGTCTCAATTTGTGTGTGTGTACTGTACATATGCAAGAATATATAAATGTTATTTGTAAATGAGAAAAGCAATTTGCAAATGCATATTTGCAAGTGTACTTACATTTGTGAATGTGTGAAAGAATCTGTAAATGTTTAAACAAATATCTACATGTGTACTAAGATTTGTAAATAGGTATACAAATGAGTAAATGTACGGTAAGATTCATAAACGTGTACATGAATCTGAAAATCTGCACTGAGATTTGTACTTGTACTTTGATAAATGTCAACACTCACTTAATATAAATGGTGTTTTATTAACAAGTGAAAACTTTAAGTATTTCGCTTTAAGAGCTGAAAAAACAGATAATTCTTTATCTCCACCCGAGGTGTATTTCTCGGTCGGCTGTCTTTTTGTCATTTAACTTTGCTACACTTCTGCTGAGCCTGGGATCTCCAAATATGTGTGAACATCTGTCTGCAGCTCAAGGTCTTCTTTGCCGTGAGAGAGACAACACTGATGTCACATGCAAAAACTTCTTCTGAATAATGACACAAATAACAATAAATAGTAAGTTTATCCACTACTTTGTTTTGCTTCCTTGTTACATCATTTTGTCTGTTTGTTGACTTGTAACATCTCAACAGGCTCATTCTGTGTTAAGTCTTTTGAAAAGTGCCTGATAGAGTAGGAAATGTAAAATGAATTATACAGGCAGCAAAAACAAAACAATTTGTACTACGGAGAAAATGAAAATGAAAATAAGAGAACAAGCTTCTATTGCACTAGAAAATAGCTAGACACAGCTGGAGCAATAACAAATCTGTCAGGTCACTATCATAAGCCATAATGTCTTTCCCACTGCTCCATGTTCTTTTCTCTGTCCCTGAACCTTATTTGCTCTATTTATATGATAAACAGGTCATTATACTGGATCACTGCATAGATCGATAAATAGATATGAAACTCTTGTCAGGTCTTCTCAGAGAATTGCTGTCATGGATGAAGAGTACCACTGTGTGTTAGGAGGAAAGAGTGGCGTAAGGAGTGAAAGGTCAAAAGAAGGATGCGTAATAAGGATCATCAGCCGATATTTGCCAGTAAGCGTGAACAAAATATGGGAAATACTATAAGGTTTGCTGTCAACTGACCACTGCAGAAGAGAAAACTGCTCCTGGAAAATGTCTCAGAAACCAGGTTTGTTTGTTGAACTCCATTTCTAATGTAAAGTAAAGTTGCCACTGAAGGTTCAGTTTTTTCAACTGTGTTCTGCACTATAACTACCAGAACTCCTCCACGCTGATTATTCATAACTCAGTGAGTATTTAACTCAACCACAGAACTTTTTTTTGAGCTGACATCATTTGGCTCTTTAACTAATATTAGCCTCCGCACTTACAAACTGTCCTTGCTTCAATCAGTACTCCAATTCAGAAACAATAAACTAATTCTTTGGACTATACAGCTTTCCAAAAGCACAACACGTGTCTAAGACAGCTCAACATCTTGTTTAGCAGCAGTTCATTCAAATCACCTCACTGTAGCTTGGCTTGTTTATATCTGCAGTGTTAGTGAATACTGTGGTGAATTGAAAAAATGTAATACAGCAGGCTTAGTGTGTGTGTAGCTGTGTGTGCATTCTAGCCTTCACAGTACACTTTGTGTGTGTGTGTGTGTGAGAGAGGGAGAGCTTATCAGGACTAGCATACTGCCATGTAAAACCCACTCACACGTGGTATCTATCACCTCTGTCCTAAGCCTTCACTGACTCCCTTCGGTGACTTGACTGAGCCACTCATTGACCTGCTGGCCATTTTGTCTGATCAAAGATAACAACTTCCAGAAAAGGGGGCATGGGGCAAGTATTCCCTGAGTGAGGAAGCCTCGAGGACAGCTTTGATCAGACAATACCTCACCATCAAAGCAGCGCCAAGAGCATCTACTCAGAGCATCTGTGTGTGTGTGTATCTGTGTGGGCTCAAACACACCCTCCCTGCCCAGAGAGAAACACAATCTACCACGGGCAACCTCTGTCCCGTGGTGACACATGGAGTAGTCTTAAAAGCGTGCAAACTGGCTTATACAAGTGTTGAGTCACACCGACGCTGCCAATTACTTTACTATGTAAAAACATGCACTGGGTGCTAAGTTTTAGTACTTGAATGGTACATCTTAAGCTAAGTAGCTGCTTGCTAAGGGCGAGAAAAACAATCCTGTCCAGACGTCACTGCTCCTTAATCTCCCAGCTGTCTGGAAGTAAACACTTTTGCATAAATGCTGTACTGAATTGACAGCAATGGGGCTGGGTGCAATATTTCTGACAGGAAAATACCTATCAAAACTGCCAACACCTTGAAGCTAATGAAGCACTTAACTGTGCTCAGTGTTAACCACAGGCAACAGAGCTGTCAAATCAAGGGTCAACAGAACACCAAAAAACATGTACAACTGTCCTTTACACATACAGTATATATAAGACATGATGTTTAATTTCAGTATAATTTAAATAGCTATGAAATAGTTTTAATCATTACAATAAGATGTTGACCTTATCACTTGAAGAGAGACAGAGGGCAGAAGGTGTCATTTTCTTTTTAAGTTTAGACTCCATATTACAACTTAACTAAGTTATCCACTGTGTTGAGAAGGTACTTCAGCAGAAATGTATTCAATTTTCTTCCATACCAAACAGTTTCATCATTTTCCTCCTCAATATTCACAGACCTACATAAATTTGAATGTGTAAAAATGTTGCCTGCAAGGAAAAGTACATTGTTGAAATGAGCTCAGTGTGTGCCCCCTGCAATTACAGAAAGTGTAGTATAATGAAATATTAAGGGTGCTTTCCTTGAAGAGAGGATCTGCAGATCTGGGAGGGACTGAGAGAAATGCTTTTAAATATAGCTGTTTTTAAATTATGCGCTGCAGGGGATCGTGAAAGACCCAGTTTGTCCAAATCACCAATCATTATATTACATATTACACTGTCAATTATATATTGACGGAGGGATAGAGAGGTAATAGAAAGTGGAAGAAAATAAGCATGCTGCTTCAAACTCCTCTCTTTGTGCTCCATGGTGGTTGTTTGTAATTTCCTCTTGTTAGTGGTCGTGATGTGGAGCTGCCTGTGGTGGTGGCATTAACAGAAACATATTTTTTATGATAACAATGTATCATGGGAATGTGAAAACAAAATGACAATGTGAAAGGTGCAGCTTATAGTGACGAACCTACACAGTTTCAACCCAGTGTTATGCTGTCCAGTACACAGCTTTACTGTTTTCATTTACTTTCATTGCTCTCACGGTGTCAACACAAACAGAAGTAAAAGACAGTGAATATTGGATTTGATTTCACAGCTTCTTACTGCTGCCCCAAAGTGGCCAAAACGTCTCTTTTTGCACTTTTAAAGCAACGTTATGTAACAATTTTGCCTTAAAATAACAGCTTCAGCATCATTTTGATAGATCACTGACTTGTAATAGGGAGAGTGCGTCCTCTGTCATTCCCACTCCGTGCCTGAACGCCTGTTCTTGCTCTGTGTGACTTTGGTGAGCAGGTACGATCTTTTGCTAACTGAGTGTTAGTCAGCAGCTTAAACTGCAGAAACAAGTTTTTGCAAAAGCAAGTTGCACTGTCGTGATATTCCATCAATAAATTCTTGTTTCTGGTAAAGCTCAGTGAAAAAAGTGTGTAGCAAGTAAGGGATTAAATATAAAACACTACCAGAGAGGCAGAGAGATGGTCGCCCTTCCGTGCTCCAGCTGGGTTCAGGATTTACAGCTTGTAATCTGATCAGACTTGGTGGAAGAGAGATAACAAAAATGGTCCAAGCTACTTTCAAGAAATGTTCGAAAAATGTAACTTCCATTGAAACTGCTACCAGGGTTATTCCTACTGTAACAACTACTTTTAACACCTGAAAATGTTCCGCTAATTCAGTCTGAGTCTGACAATATCTCACCCAGGTACATATCTAATACTGACTACTTTGTTGTAAATATAACCATTATTGCATGACACCAATGTTTTTGGTCACCCCTAGAGTATTAGAGCAATTTGCAGCACAAACTACTTAATAACCTCATACATTTTATTCTTTTTAGTGGTCAAATGAATTAAAGGGCAAGCTCTCCACTCCAACAGTGGAGCACCAGAGAAGGAGTATAGACTTTAAATGACGTTTCCATAGTGACACAGTCCCCTCAGACGTGAGTGAGAATACAGAAACTGTAACATGGGTTATGGAGACGCTATCACCTTGTTTCCACACACAAACACACACACACCCTTTACACCTATCTTTGTGGGGACCTGTCATTGGCATAGCCCCTTACTCTTAACCTTAACCATCGCAACAGAAAACGTAAACACAATCCTAATCCTAAATCCAAGTCTTATCCCTCTAACAGCCAATAAAACATGGTCCAGGGGTCCAGGCCCCACAAAGCTGTCAGACCCCACAAGTATAGTAGATTCTCCATTTAAGCTCACACACACACACAAACACACACTCTAAAGAAGCCTGTCTCATTTTTATGTCTCAATCGGTCAAGCAGTTTCATTTCAGAGCCTGGGTTTCTCTCGTTTTATTACAGTTTCTACCAGTATAGGTCTTGCCCTCTCCAGCTCTTTCACTCTCGCTCTCTCTCTCTCTCTCACACACACACACACACACACTCAGTTGCCACAGCCTGTCTACAGTGATCCACCTGGGGCCACTGAGTTTGGAAGGTGACATTTCAAAAGCAAATGATTATTCATAGGTAAGCCAGATCGCAGCCAGCGCAGTAGGAAAAACACACACGCCCCCCCTCCACACACACATACAGTGGCTAACGTGCCTCTTGTCATGTGATATTCAGTAAGGAGCATGAGTTCTGTGTCCATGTGGTGAATAAATGAGGTGGAGAACCGCTGTTGGCTGCATGAATCATGGGGCTCCACTGGACCTTTGCTACCTGCAAAGCCTGTCAGGATCTAACTGCAGGGAAAACACTACTTCTTTAGTACACATACACACACGCACAGTGGCACACAGACACGTTCAGTACAGCCAACAGGCATGACCACCATCACCCACCACAGTGAAGGATGCTCATGCTGCAAGGCTGAAGAACCCTCTCAATGGCAGACACATCTGCTTATCTGCACGTAGTACACTGAAGTAATGAGAAATTAATCTGAGATTAGTCCATGTTTATGTGGATGAACATGCTCCCAAAACCTTTCCCTGACTTCAGAAAACACTGCAGAGCACTCACAAGTTAAATTAGGATCACACACTCTGATCTTGGGTTTTTTAAGATCAAACAGTAACATTGATGCATATTATGTCATGTAATAAATCAATAAGACCTGTGCACTGAGGTTTGCCAACAATGTCAGGACCCTAACTTTGGAGGCACCCACATAGTCAAGCAGCATTGTGTCATTTGAGGCCGTTAGCACCTATCAGATGGATGCTTTTCTACAGACCGTACATGTTGACGCCGGGAGATAGGACTGTGGTGAACATTTATCTTGACAAAGTGAAAACCTGTGATGACACACGTCTTGATGGCCAGGTGCAGGTGTTCTGAAACACAGTGTATGCTGCTTCAGTCCCATCAAATGAACCTACCTGTTTTGTATTTCACTACACCTGAAAACACGTCACAGGTGTGATAGCTGTGGTTAATGTTGCTAATGACACCTGTATTATTTCATCATGTAAGCTGAAAAACAAAGTAGGTCACTAGAAAGAAACACAAGCCTAGTTTCCATCCACATAATTTGTATTATTACTGTGAAAAACTGAATTTGAATAGCACAATTTTAAATTGAATTTATTGGTTTGGGATTGAATTGCAAGAACTTCATTTCAACTTCATTTTGAATTGCCAATTATTCCTTTTCCAGCCACCATTAAACTAAAAGTAAAATAAAGAGATTCTGATCTTATTGTTGAGAGAGAAAAATGATCAAAATGAATGCAGCAGAACCAGTGATACTGTGATACTCACATTCTTCTTCCTTAGCAAAACCTATCATCAACGTAAACAATGCAACTCTCGTCAAGTTGCCTCTTTTTTTAAATAAAAATAATATTTCAAATGTCCTCCAACCACAACAGAGCTATTTTTCCTCTCCTCAGACACTTGGGCCATTCACAGATGATATGAGCAGAGAAAATCCTCCTATCATGACCACAAGTCTGCATAGGCAACTTGCAAATGTGAGCTGGCATGTGTTTTGACATGAAAACCTGAATCTTAGTCTGACTGGATCATCTCTCATCATGTCCTTCAGAAGAATTTAGTCATAGAAATGATGGATTCATTCAAAGGAAGAGCAAACAGACGTTACCTCTTAAAATGTCAACTGTGATAAATCACACAGGTCTTCTGCATATTATGGTACTCAATGCCATTCTGAACATGCAAGCTTAGCATCAAGCCAAGTGAGCTAGAAGTCACATTATTCTTTCCTTCAAACAGAGTAAGACGTTTATTTACAGAACATAAACGCTGAAGTGAAGCACCTCGTTACTGGTTTGATTTTTCATGTATAGCTAACTCTCCTGTGTAATTACACTGCCCACCACCACACACCCACACACAGGTTACCACTGTTCCAATACACAAATATGGGACATATTTAACAGCCTCTGTTTGATACCAGAGAAACTTCTGCTTCATTCTGAGCTCATATATCAAACAGCAGAATGAGATGGAGTTTCAAATAATTAGATAAAAACTACAGGTGGCAGCCTCCTGTTGTGTTTCTTTACACAGGTAATGACACAGCTCATCATCATTCAATAGAGCTTCTATAGTTTCTATTTTTCTTCATGATTGCATTAACAAGCAATGATTGCATTTACAGAGAACATTGTTTTTTAATTATTTCAGTATAATTCTGAGACTGTGGTCCAGCAATTTATATATTGACAGTTTTTATTGCATATGCAAACCACAAAGGAGGCATTTAATTTACTAATTATGTTTTAACGACTGAAAACTAATCTTTATAAGCACAGTTTGTTATGATAACCTGTCATCCTTACTGGCTTCCCTAAATATAGGCAATGAAACTGAATAGAGGAAAGTGGAAAATCAAGATGCAATCAACTATTATCCAACACCATCTCATCTTTCTCTGTGTTTCCCTCTTTTTAGACTCTGTAACTCTCTCACTCTGTCTGTCTCTGTCACACAGGCACAGCAGGAGAAAAGAGCGTCTGTCTAATGACGTGAGCACACTAAGAGGTGGTCTTGATGTGAGGCAAAGGGCCATTACTAATGCAGTGACTAGCATCATGCTCTGCTGACGCACACCCCCACCCACCCACCCACCCGACAGCGACAGGACATTTTTTTGCTTTATTTTTGTTTTCTTTCTGTCAAACAGGCACATGCACCTGGAAGAACAATTCACCTGTCTTGTGTCATTATGTCATTACACTTTTAAGGAAAGATCGTGCAAATAATAGAAGATTATTGAGGTTCACACAATTTGTAAAGCTCAGATTTGCTGGAAATTTCCCGGGGCCCCAGAGAAAAGGTGCAGCTGACACCTGTGTATTAAAATGGAAGACACTAGTTTGGAAAAGAAACTTTCCTTTCCTTGCACAGCAGACAAAGCTTGAATACGCAACAAAAAAATGCAACTGAGCTGCATGAACACTCAACATTCATAAATCTGTTGACTTTAGACTGGAGCTGCAACTGCATCTATTAATATGAAGATAATTTCACTGATTAATTGTTGTCTACAAAATTGTCACAAAGAAGTGAAAAACGTCTGTTAATGACATCTTTAAATTACTTTATTTTAACAGTCCAAAGTCCAAGGATACTCAATTAATGGTCACAGAAAATCATAATATGGCCACTTTGAGAAGTCGAATCAAGCAAATGTTTGGCATTTCCTTCAGTGGAGTCATTGATTAATTGGTTGATTCTTTTAGCTCTACTTTAAAGCATGCAGTTTTTAGGTTTCTATTTGGTTCTCCCAAGTAACACAGCAAAAGCAGTGAATTTACCTTCACTTTACTACACTTAAAATATGACAATGTATTTTGATATACTGACCATACAGTTAGACAGTGACTGAAAAAGAGGAGCATGACATCTGGTACTTACAGCCAAATCATAAAGACAGATTTTTAGAGCACAACTTAGAGCTATAGTCATTTCATCTGCGAACATGAAATGAGCACTTGGCCCAGTCAGTGTGGTAATCTCTGCATCAAAGAGACAGCCTAAATGGTTTGTAAAATCAATAAACAATCGAAGCTCATTTGAGAAGGCTGAGAACTGAACTGCGTCTTTAGGGATCAGTAATCAGCCCGTGGTACAGGCAGTCCCTGCTGCTGATTGCATAATCAGCTGCTTCCACAGCAAATCAGATACTAATTACATGCAGACTGAGTGCAAACTGAATGAAAGGTGCTGCACTTTCTTGTACCTAAATGTGGGCCGCAATCACAGATGGTTGTTACTTGAGCACACACCTGCGGGCACACAAACAATGCACCCGTACACAAACAAAATGAGAGGGTAGCCTGTGGGAAATGTTCTCCCTTAAACATGCAACGTGTATCACTTTGTTAAAGTAGTGTTGCTTCTTAAAGCAAAGGTAAAAGTTCCTACTAACCCAGGAACTAAAACAGATTTTATGACTTTTAGTGGAACTATTAGTGGAACTGATTTTAAACACTGGCTGTTTACAGGTGTTGGGTAGTGATTTGCAAATGTAAAAAACAATGTGGACGGCCTTTTGTGGCTCCAGAGGCAGTTGTGTGAAGTCTGATAAATTAACTCAAGAAGAAGAAGAAGAATATATGGAATAAATAGGATGGTGGATCCACTGCATCGACTTATCTTTTTTTAAACTGTTCATCATGAGTCTGACAATGTTATTGGAGCTCAACGCTAAATCAGTGCAGTGCTCATTAGCTCAACTTTGACAGTTACACCCTGTCTACATCAGATGCAGTCTGATGGAACGGACATGTTTCCATTTTAACTGTTGCAACTGTCACCACCAGCCACGTAGCAGTTCACACTTAAATCACATCACTGCTTATAAGCATCCTTTTTTGGCAAGTTAATTACATTCACACTTGCACATCTAATTAGTACATGGTTGTGTATGTGTTACAAGCTCTGTCAAAACACCTGATCACACAGGTGTTAAAAGGTCCTGGTGTTTGGAGTCCAGGTTTTTACAGCCTGAATGTTTACGGGTTTATGAATTACACATTTCCCATTATCACTTTAACACCTTTAACTGGGGCTGCACGATACTCGACAAAGTAAGAGTAACTTTTCTCATTTCTTCATTCTCGGGATATGAGAACACAGTTTTCCTCTCACAGTGTTTAGGCAAATGGTTCTACAGCAAAATACTGCTTCTATAATCTCCCTGTGCCCATGAGAGCCCGTCGGTATGATGATGCACTATATGAAACTCTCATTTTGTTTGTTTGTGTAGCTGAGCAGCAGGGATTTTCTAGTAGTTTTTGTGACCTCGGGGGCTCATCAAATTGTGCAGTGGTGTAACTTTTCAAGTAGTTGTACTTTATGAATTTGTGATGTTACCTTGTGTGCTGAAACTGAGGAAAAATTACAAATGCTCGAAAGACTTTCCAGCTGATGCAAATACAACATAAAGGCAATGTGGAAAAGATAAGCTTGCACAGAACTATGAATGAAAATTATGATTTTAATACGATTAGATGTGCTGCCCTACCTCTAGCCACGAACACATGCTGCATAACTAAACAGGACTGTCACGGGACTGGCGTTGTTTTCTGTTTCAATTATGGAGGTTTGCTTGAGAGGATGAAACTATAAAATTGAAGAGTTGAATAAATCATAAAAATGATGACATCACATCACAGGCTGCAGTTTTCTTACTGGTTGGCTTGTTGATGAAATTACATTTGAGGTTACTAGGATAATTACAGAATGTTCTCTTATTTAAATGCTACATGCAGTGCAGTGCAGAAGGTGAAAGGAAAGAAATAAGAAGAGGTGGATGTAGGGATAGAATAAGACCAGAATAGAAACATCGGAGAGGAAGTGAAAGAGGTGACCTACCTGATCGATAGAGACATGGCAGGAAGGAATAACGCACACAGTCAAGAGACACACGTACACACACATAATGAATGGATTAGCGCTTCATGACTAGGCAGGTAGTCAATGCGTGACTGTACAATACCCTAGGTGATATTTTAATCAGACAGTCTCTTGTCAGTCGCAGGTTTTGCAGAGAGTTGCCAAATCCGAATTCCCCTGACAGTGGCAGCAGGGCATTACGACTTAAAAAGCCTATTTTTTCTTTTTCAACACAGACTCAACTCTTAAATCTTAATTTAAGCAGCTTTACACAAAAAAGGTTTTAGTGTTTTAGTGATTATGTAGCTGCTATTTCTTCCAATCTCCCTGTTGATCCAGTCTAATAGCGACCCCAACTGCCACAGTAGTTCACAGTAGTAGTGCATCTGTCTGCACTTGGATCTTGTCTGCCATCCCTGGTGGATTTTGAACAGATGTATGCGCTGTGTGCAGGAAGTTAGCGTAAAAACAAATTAGCTAACATTTTAACAGTATATGTAGCTAACATTGGTAGCATATTAGCTGTGTAACACACAGAGTGCATGCATAGTGGTTCATACATCTTTGAAGAAAATATTTCAATACAGGCACAACTGTCTTTCTCAAGGACACTTTAGAATGTACACAGAAGGAGGTGGGTATTAAACTGCTAACCCTGAACTGTACTGTACTGTAGCCTCGAGCAACAAAAAAAATCTCTGGTACCACCAGAGTGCAAAAGTGACGACACAAGGCATCTTCCTTTCCTCTAAACAGACTCTAAACAGCATATCAGAGGAGACATGTTGAGTCACAGCTCCTTGGGTTAGTCTGGAATGACTGAAAAACTGATGTCTACATTTTGTCCTTAGGAGCAAAAACACATTCTGTCCTTGGGACTGTGGAGGCAGGCAACAACATATTCCTGCTATTGAGAGATGATAACAACAATCAGTGGCAGTCAATGTTCCTGGTGGACAAGTATTCAAAATTATACTCCTTCAAATCTCTGTTTTCTGATGCTGTAAAATGCCTCTGAGGAACATTCAGCGTCCCTGCGTCTCCTTTTAACTCAAACTACTGATGAGATAGCATATCAGTGTTTCACCAGCATCATTCATTAAACATAGACACACAGAAAGGGGAGCACTACAGCCCAGCCAGACGCCTCAGATAAGGAAGACATGACTTATTCACAGGCCAACATAAATCACCATAGCCAACTAGACGGAGCAGAGAGAGACAACCTGTACTCATTAAATGGTCACTGTGCTCCGCGATGCACCACACGGGAAGCCGGGTGACCAGTGACGTATGAAAGGTGCTGCGGAGAGTAATGACGGTTCAGAGATGCAATTATGCTGGCTCCCTTTTTAAAAAGGCAGGTGGAAGAATGAGTCAAAGAGCATGAGGCAGAGAAACTTTGCTGAATGAAACTGGATGCACACAGAAAAGATGAAAGCCTCCACGGCCAATCAAAAGAATAAATATATGGCCTACAAAAGACTGAAAATAAAGGAATAAATAATTTAAAAAATGAGCAGAGAGTAAATAAAGGGCTTTAAAAGTGTTTTGATGCTGGTGTTTACATGTGTGCACATATGCTTCATTTGTAAAAGCCTTGCACATCGAGTGATTAATTGGATTATTAGTGGTAACAGGTTTGTGACAGGTGCACTCAGAGCTTTTCAATTGGAGCCATTCTTCTTGGTTAGAAAGTGTCCACATGAATTAATGTGACTAATGGAATAACACAAATGTGTACGTGTGTGAGCACCTGTGCACCTGTTTCTGTAAATAACAAAGACATTTAAAGTTCTATGAAAGCAGACAAATGCCAGGACAGAAGGAAGTCGTCCAGTTTAAATGACAAAACACACCGTTTGTAACTGCCCTCCAGAACGACATGTTTAAGTGTTTCTTAAGGTGATATCCCTATCAATAGGACAGTATTATTTGACAGTGTTATTTTGTAGTGAGAAGCATTACAAAATAAAATGGGGAATGTTGGTTCCTGGTTCATTAAAGGCGGTTATTTGAAAGTTGTTCATGCTGCCAAATGTGGTTTCTTGCTCCGTGTCAGCAAGCAAAACTTATTTCACGAACATGACAATGAGTTCAGGAAACTTCAGCGGCTTTCCCCAGTCACCAGATCTGATTACAACAGAACACCTTTGGGATGTGGTAGAACTGGAAATTGGCAGCATGAACATGCAGCCGACAAATCAGCAGAAATGATGTGATCGTGTCAAGATGGACCAGAATTTCAAAAGAATTTCTCCAACATCCTGTATAATCCATGCCAAAAGAAAGCCCTTCTCAGTATTAGTATGGTGTTCCAGATAAAGGTGTGTTTTTGTATATTTTATGAAATAAACTGATGCTGTCACTTTTCTGGGGAGGACAGTCGCAAATATCCCACAGGCAGAATCCACTGACATATTCAACCAAGTGCCACACAAAGAAAAAAGATGAAAGAAATAGGAAACAGGAAAGCCATTTGCTTCTGCATCAAGCAGAGTTTACTTTATTTGTTGTTGAAAGGACATCAATCAAACCTGTGCCAAGCCAACTGCGCCCAATTGTTTTTATTCTCTTTTTTTATCGGGTTATATAAACCTGCTGCATAGCTTTGACTGTCTGAATCTCCCCACAGGTGCTGGGATAGGTTATGTGAGGTTCAGTCTGTAGAGGGTGGCACTAATGGTGCATTATTTTAATTTCAATACAGTGAAAATACTATAAGACCGTATGGAGAACACATGCCACATTATCAAAGCATGATTTGGTCTAATAGTAAGTCAGACCATCCAGCCGTCTAGCTACCCGCAGTGTCTCTAAACACCCGTATCTATCATGGTGTAAGAGTCTGAGTATCAGGCTTTTGACTGTCTAATGGGAGACAGGAGAGCTCCCTGCAGTCTGTAAGGGAGAGAGCATGTATGTCAAAAATCCAGAAAGTGATTGTGGATCACTCCCTTCAGGCCTCAAGGTCATCAGACTTGTTGGGAATAACTTCTTCAGTGTCTTTATAAGTTTGTCTTGAAGTTAATCTGCTTCTGAGGTTTTTATGGTCCACCAGTTTTCTCTAAAGTCTAAATTCCAATTTCAAGCGTTGCTCCCACCCAGAATGACATTCGCCTTATTGGGAAGATCTGAATTTAGGCATTGGCGTGGTCATTCATCCAAGAACAGAGTGTCTCTAAAACAGTCAGGCAGAAAGAAGCAGTAAAGGACAGAAAGAGAGGGAACAAACAGGATTGCCTCTTAAATCTTGATGATTTAAATAACAAGTCAAGAAGCAATCGAATCAACTCACTGTTAACTGAGATATGACTCTTTATCTTTTCATGGCTCTGACTATGTGGAAATCTGATGTTTCATCACAGATGATGAACAAAGACATAAAATCTTGAGTGTTACAGGTAAAACAGGAGTAGGCTGTTAGAGGAGTAAAATGAAAAAAATACTTGCAAAAAAGACAAAACTTCAAAACTTAAGTTAGAAAGCCATTTACAAACTGGCAATGCAGAGTTGCAAAGACATAAGGCCTTAATGAGAATCCACTATTGTTGGAGCTGAACTTATCCTTGAGGCTAAAAGTCAGGCTATCTTGGCCCAAGTCTACAGTTGCTATGACTTTTCAGTGCAGGTTTTTTTTTTTTTTTTTTTTACAAAATCTGAATTCTTGAAGGTCCCAAGGACAATAAGAGCGGTGACTCATAAACCAAGTTCACAACTTCTGTTTTTTCCTTCCAAAAGACTGTTTGGTGCAGTATTTAATCATGCTCTGCGAGGTATTCTAACACCCAGCACAAACTGATATTTCCTCAAAGAAAGGAAACAGCCGTGAAATGAGCTGAGCAATAAACACATCTGAACAGGAAAAAAAAAACTATCAAGACTCAAATTTGTCAGCCAATCACTATCAATCAAAGCTCAGTGAATTGTTACCAGGTTGGAGCGTTAAAAAACAGCAGGCCTTGAATTTAAAATCTCCCAACAGCCATGTGCGTGCTTCATTATGCAGTGACACAATAAAGCATGGTAAACAAGCAGAAGGCTGATTTCCATTATATCTCATTATGTATGCAAAATAATGTAATGAAGTCAGCTAAGGTCTTTTGTGTGGAGGTGATCCGAAGGCGCACTGCTCTGTCACAAGACGAACAGGACCAGGACCCTGAGAAGGAACTTGTTTGACAGCAGACGTGGGAGGGAAGCAACATGGGAAGGTAACAAGGCCATGTCTATTCTACACAAACTAAGAGGAGTTTGTTTGTGTTCATTAAAGATGGCTTCCCAGCTGGCTATAATGTCTGTGACACTTCTTCCAGACAGACATGAGCCTCAATGAGAACATTTAAAACACTAACCAATTATGAAATAAGACGACATCACACAAAAGATACGTCTTATAGATTATCTCCGGGGAATTACAGACGTGTTCATGCTATAAGATAAGAAAATAATGGTCCATCACACACTACACAATACAGTATCATGACAGAGGAAACAGCACACACATCTCTCTCTCACTTGTTATGAACAGGGTAGGAACCTGGCAGGTAAACAAGACTCTCACTTTGAATTCTAACTCTGAAGTGAAGCATCATCATCAGAGGATCCCTCCGGGCCTGTTATTGGTCGAAAAAGGGCTAGACTACAAATATGACTCAAGAGTCGTGCTGACAGCTCCATCTGAGAGTGAAGAGAGGCAAGTATCCTGATGTTAGAGAGGCTGGAAACTGGAGATAATGGCCCAACAGGGTATTACCTGCATTCATAAGAAATCGAAAGGTTTTCATTTCTTTCGCAGATGATTCTTAAGTGAGGGGGTCTCGCAAGTATCAACAAGGCATTCGCACATCCACAGTCGTCACACTTGTCACATGTCACATGCAGGGTAGTCCCTGCATATTACAATGTTCTCTGCTGCATTTAAAGTTGACGCGAGTCAAGCAGACCCCAGAGTACTGTCTGCTGACATATATGGGGCAACATTATGGTTTTGAAGTGACAGTGAACATTTCTGTATCAAACCATACCACAATCTATCTCAAAATTTAATCAAGATATGTAAACGTGTGAGAATAATGGAAACTGTAATATTGCAAACCATTGTCTCTAGTGCTTTGTATTGCCACCATCTAACCCAACCACCTTCTTGCAACTCTGCTGTCATTGTAGCACCTCATTCATTCAACATACATTACATTGAAAAAATATGCTAAAGGGGACGCCAAGTGGTTCTGACCAAGTGTATGTGACAAGCTGGGAGTGAGTTGTCGAACAAGAATATTGACACTGATTAAACTCCTGGTCCACCCTGAATTCTGACATTCCTGTAGCGATGGAAATGAGCTACGATTAAAGTATAAAGGTTAGACAGTTTACCTCAGTTAGGGAAACATATTGTTGCCTTTATTTTGTGTCCTCTTATTATGAATTCAATCAGTCAACGCTAACTAACAGTAAAGGAGAAGAGTAAAGGTTGCAGAGTTTAAAGAGACTGCTCAAAACAAACTTTGTATTTTACAGTTTGAGTGTCCCAGTTACAGTGTCCCAACTGCCTTTCATCCTGGGTAACCATGACTAAACAGTCATTCACTCCAGTAAGACAGCTATATACCAGACACAGCAAACACTGAAGATGTCATGTGTTTGCTGTCATTGTTACTGCTGTCCACTTGGCTAACGGCCCCCTGTACACTGTGCACGGGAAAAGCCAGATCTGGTGATATACTGTATACCATGATGCAGAGCTCCTATCCCAGGCTGCCAACACTTCCTTTGCCCCTGGATCACTGTTGTTATGGTGATGGAGACTGTGGTGAGGCACAGAGGATAATAAGGTGAGAGAGTAGCAATGCATTTCATTCAAATGTGCAGATACATCAGAGTCTCCGCAAATATCTGCAAACATTGTATCTTCACACATATTATCTGAGAAGCATGAGTGAGAATTTGAAAAGAAAAAGTGAAGATGGAACAGGATTTCTCTGCCTCTCTGCAGTTACTCTACTTGCTCTTTCTACCATCTATTTCACTCAATCTATTCTGCCAAGGCACAGTACTCTTGCTTCTTGAAACCACTTAATCTTGCAACAGCTTGGCCCCTTATTATCCGACCTCTTTCTGACTTCAACCAAGGAACAAATGAAAGACAGAAACTGGGATGGAGAATTAAATGTAGGACTGACAAGCCTCTCTGATTTACATTCAGTCTTTTTCTGCACACTGCCCTGTATATGTTTACTATCATTTCTGACACTATAAATGCATTATTTATAGCAGAGAAAATGCACAAGGAGATTTGATGTTTCAGAGCAAAATGTCCAAAATCCATAAAAGCAGATATGCTGAGGACAGATTGTATGGTACACTGTTCCAACTCCATCTCATTTGATCCAATACTAAGACCAGTTATTCAGCAGTTACTACAATTGTTCCTGCTAAGCTACATCCTCAGATAACACCAAATGTTATATTCAAGACTTCTGTTTGTCTTTCACATTATTGTTTAGTTTTTATTCATTGACAGAAAATGTAATAAATATTGTCATAGTTCTCATTTTCAGTGGTTACTTTTTATTTAGTTTTAGTCTTGTTTTGGCTGTGAAAAATACGTTGTCAACAATGTTTTTTGTTATAGTTTTCTCGTTGACAAATCTAGCATTGCCTTAGTGGGAAGGGTAGAAGTCAGAGATGTGTGGGAAGACAGAGGGGACCAGCGTGGTGATAAAATGTCTTATTGGAACCACTCTACAATGTTTTGGCTACCTGGTTTTCATTACTGAGCTTGAAGGGTCTCTTTTCCCCATCCTGCTCTGTCTCCCTCTCTCTCTCATCCTCCCATGTTACACTCTGTTACCTTATCACCACCATCCCTCTCTCCCTGTCAACCCCATCCCACCCTTCCTCCATCGTTCTTTTCATTCAGCTGCTGTATTTGTTGAGGAGCCAGTAAAAGTGGCACCAGCAGCTGTCCAAACACTGATGGCCCCCCGCTGTGTGTGTGTGTGTGTGTGTGGAAGACCCCCCTGTGTTCCCAGTAGATTTCGTGCGAGCCATTGTCAGAGCCCAACGTTTCCACTGCTGTCACCATGGCAGCCAGGAAAAAAAAGAGCAGGCGAAGAAGGAGGAAGATGGAATAGAGGTGGAACATGTGGAGAAATTAAAAGATACAAGGTCTACAGGGAGCTGAGGAGGAACCACAACATGAGGGGATGCAGATGGAAGTGGAAAAGAGTGGTGATGCTGAAAAATGAAAAACAATATAAAACATATATTTCCACACTTTTTGGCAGAACCACAGAGACTCTGCAGATCTTTACTAATGCTGCTGGAAGGCAAGGTTGGCACTCAAGTTCTAAAACAAACCTTGTCATGGAAACTTAAGGTACAGTACGCTGAGATATTGGCATCTGAAGACCTGTTTGTTTGTTTTCTTTCTAGTAATGCTTGAACATATGAGGGAGCACAACTGCTCATAACTAATAGATATTTAGTCCTTGATACCTGGCCACATGCAAGAACCATTTGTGCCAATTAACTGATGTGCAAGTAATTAATTCCAATTAATTTCTTATGTACCAAGGGAATAGATGAGTGTTCTAGGCCTGTTGTACAAGGCACCTGCAAGAGGACTGGAGTGACTTCAGAATCAAAATTCATTTTAGATATGTTTGAATATGTTTATGAATCCAGCTGAAATAAAATGAAACCTAAATAAATGTATTAGAAAATTAATACTGTGGTCACCACACCAGGCATCATGCACTGCCAATTTACTGAAAATACTTTTTTTTTTTTTTAATTGGCACACTTCACTTCTCTCATCCATCTCCATGGCGGTCTTGTTCTGACTTCCTACCATCCATGCCAAACCATATTAATATTAAAAGCTAATTCTATAACTGATAGTGTTAAATATGTTGTGTTTTCATCTGCTGATTTCTGGGGGCAGAACTTTCTGAGTTGGGACCTGCCCACAAGCAGGCAGCCTTACATACTGATTTGGAGGGATTCAATTATGCAAATTATCAAATCTCTCTGACACGATACACGAATAAATGTTACTACACTGACAAAAGCAGGTAGCATCCAACACTGTATCTGACACTGGTTTTAACATCTTCATTTCCTGTCTATCTCCTCCATGGCTTTCAAAGAAAGGCATAAACAGTGCTTGCTATGTAATACTTTGTATGCATTTCTTCACTATATCATTTTTTTATTTTAGACGACTTGACCCCACTATTGAACAAATTGCAACAGATTGCTGTCCTGCTGTAAGTTCCTTTGACCAGCATGTGCCCCTATAGAGAAGGCTTTCAGCCTTGAGAAATCAAACCCATTTTAACAAATTGTCTGGAAAGTCTAAATACTTCAAGAAAGCCTTGTTTACCCATCGCTACTGATACAGATCTCGTTCTGAGCAAGTTCATGTTCATCCTCTGTGCCTCAGACTGCTAACAGAGTCTAGTTACTGAACTGCTGCATGGGTGGTTTTAGGCCAGGAGGGTCAGCCGCACAATTAGCCCCTGCTGAGTTGAGAGGAGAGGCGGGAAATGACTGCAGTAAGTCCTAGCGGCTACCAGTAAGGCTAAGCAGACTCTGAATGCAGCTGTGAGTGAGTGTGTAATCATTGTCTCAGAGCAGAAAGTGCCTCTTTATTGGTCTAACACCAGATAAATGTTTCATCATAATCTCTTTAGTGACAAATATTTCTTTGCAGCTGTGTCAGTGCTCTACAGTGGAGCAAGCTTAAAACGAATGAAGTGGCTTAAAAAACACCACAGCAACACATGGTGACAAGACTAAGTTCTGGCTTGTAACTGTAACACACGCCAACAGCAAGCTAATAACTGGGGAGTCAGAATGAAAAGCATCAACCATTTCAGGGCCACAAACAAGTCCCAGAGATCACAGAATATTTGCACGTGCACATGTAATGTAGTACACTGAGGGTGGGATCACAAAGCTACTATCATTATGTTTTTATCTCACAAAATATTCTGTATTCAGATTTACACCAGAGGATAGCAGGGCAGGGCTTACTTCCTAATAAAAACCGTATAGAGTGCTTCATTTTCTGTGTTAAATTGCTGTTTAATTTATTTTATGACACCCTGCAAACCAGTATTATTGTTCATCTACTGAGCAAAATCCTGGACTTTATACTCCTCAATCATCCAGTGGGATCCCACAACACAAAACTAAATCAGGTGAAATGTACTGATACCTGGATTGTGCTTTTACAATCATTTTTAAAGCCGCAGCTAATGACAGCTAGGTCTCCTGGGAAAGGGGGTATGAGTGTTGTAAGACCCGATTCACCCAACGACCCCAGCCACTTTGATGGATATGGAGACTCTGCCACCACTGTGACAATTTCTGATAATTGTAAATTGTAAAAAAAAAACCTGAGAACATATAGATATGACTTCTGAGTGTTATGTTTGTTGCTAAAAAAATATACATGCACACACAACATGCATGGCATAATTAGCTCTAACACAGTGTATTACTACAATGTTCACATCTCTCAATGTGAATTAGAGCAGAAAGGTAACTACACCAGCAATCTCTTCTTACGCTTTAAAAGTTGTGGTTGACTAACAGATTAGTCGACTGCAGATGTGTGTTTATACGAATATGTGTCATCTTGTATGAGTGTGCATGACGGTGATGTGTCAGCCACTCCTTCATATGTAATTCGTGTCATTGCTGCTGTCCTGACGTGACTGTGGGAGCTTAAGGCAACAGCTGTTCTCTGCTGCTGCGGCCGTCGTGGCTGCATCACATTTCTGTCTGCATCCATCCCGTCTCTCCCCATCCCTGTTCTGTTAAACTCGGGTCAGAGGATGGGCTAAGAGGTGTTTGGCTTTAATCATCTGACATTGTTGACGTGGAGGATGGAGAAGAAGAAATACTGAATCTCCCACTGTTGAGTTCAGTTTTTTGTTAATTCAAGGTTTGTGCATCTCTTTAAATACTCACATTTAACAAACCTCGGTTCTCTCTCATTTACCTGCCAAAGAGTCATCAAACACAATGCATTACACATCAAGCAGGGCTGCACAAATAACTGTGCTAAAACAATAGTGACCTTGCTTCATTTCTCAAAGTGAACTGAAGCATAAGCGACACTAATTGTAGATCACTTAAATCGAGGTAAAGTACAACACAGGGTCAAATGAAACACTCACGGTACTGATAGTATCAAACTGTAAATGATGGGTTTTGAAGACTCTAAAAAGTGTTTTCTTGACTCATCATTCACTCAACAGCTGGGACCACCTCCTCTCTGGTACTAGTGTGCTTCAGAAGTACTAACTGCTAATGCTTGTTTTACTCTTTACCATCCCATATTGATAAAAGAACACACACACACACACACACAGGATGATAGCGGGGGAAAGAGAGCCAACTGGTCATTTGTCGAGACTAGAGACTTAAGAGGCAAGACAGAGATAAGTCAGAGTCAAAACACCACATAGTCCAAGATAAGTCTGGTGAAAAAGAAAAAACACACACACTCAGGGACTGGACTTGAGACTGAGACCATACTCGAGCACAGCCCTGGCTGGTCTACACACTAAGCAGCCGTATAAAGCTGATAAGATACAAACTTTGTTTAAAAGCTGTTATCTCTTTGATAAATTGACTAATTCCTTTTTTTAGACTGTCAATCTGACAGTCAAAAGCAAGGAACCATAATTCACTAAGACAGCTTTTGTAATAGTTTTGGGTAATAATTTTGTTTCTTGATTCCCTAATATTTCCCTTGAAATGTAATTTCTGAGGAAGTCTCCTAAAAAGGAGCATGTAATTACACTAATCACAGCCAAAAAAAAAAAAAAAAACTGACAAAAAGAACAGACTTTGAAAGGAACCTCTAATTTGATTTTCTAAGGAAATGGAATGGAGGTCAGGATGATGGCTCAATTGATCCAAATTATTCAGCAGTTCTTTTACGTCTATTTAAAACAAATTATAAGCTTGATATTGATCTTTTCCATCTTCGTCCATATTAGTTAGAAATGCATGAACACACAGACTGTTACTGTAATAAACTGTTCGGTTACTAATGGACTGTGACACTAAAACGTTACTTTGTTTTATTAATGTCCAATTCAGTTTGCTTTAAGTAAAACCGACCACCTAATAGGGCAGCATTCTGCCCTATCTTAAATTAATTTGACTCTTAAGAATTAAAAATAGCTAACCTACCAACTGAGTGTGACTTCATTCATTTAGTGTCAACGCATTTTTATTTTTTAAATAATACAGACACCAAATACTGCTTTGTCTCCATCTGGTGGATTTAAAATCGCCACTGTCCCGGGTTTAGGATGACCCTTCACTCCACAGTCAAACTGAACATGAGTGCGTTCAGGGGATTTAGAATTGAAAAAGTGAGCATGCTCTTGCAGGTTCAAATCCTCCGTCACGCTCAGGATTCTGTACTCGCTCACAAACCTAATTTTGCTCTTGCGAATCCATGCTCGTTCGTTCTCAAATGTTGACTAGCAGACTGAGTACTGCTCAGATTTCTTCCAGCCAGAAAGAAACAGCAAAAAAGCCTAACATTAACAAAGGCTATACAGACTGGATGTATTCAGATGATTCTTACTGGCAAGTGCAGCAGCAAACTCCTTACCGATTAATCCTCCAAGACAACATTTGGCCCAGACTAATTTCCTGTCTCTTGTTTTCTATTCATCAACCACTAGTTGCTCTCAGCGGCAATTATGCCATTATCTAAGCCACACAAAAGACTGTTGCAAGCAAAGTTGAACAAAGGACAACCTTTTTCAGTAACGCAATAACACTCAATCACCTCGGGTAAGACTGTGCCCTCAACATGACTGCTGCAAAATCAGTTTGTTCCATTTTGTCAATTTTCTGCTATTGTGCCATAAATGTAAGCATGTACAAAATCTAATAAATATTCAAGACTCCAGTTACAAGAAGCATACACACACAGCCTTGACATTTTACCTCCTTCACATTGTTTTCCTTATAAGCTTATATTCCTGCAGAGAAATGAATGCAGGTTTGTCTTTTCACTCTGGGTCTTATTATTCCTGTCCACTACAGTGTCTCACAGGTAGAGGCTTCTGTCTTTGTCTATATGCCTTTCTAGAGCTTTGAGTACCAACACAATGGATCTACCTTGTCTGTGTTGCTGAGTGTTTCTCTACACAGACACACCATTAACACTGATTACTGTATGCGAGTCACAGAGTCCTCTTTTTCTCTGAACAATATCACTTGCATCTAATCATTCATCAGCTGATTTCTCTGGTGTGTGATCATGTGCTAACTTTTTGGAGAGCTGACCTGGAAACAGTAATAAGATGGTTGAGACAGGTCTTCAATATTCAAGGTGTTCAGACACTACCACTTGTCTTCACTTGTTATCTTCTGT
Source organism: Lates calcarifer (assembly GCF_001640805.2). NCBI lineage: Eukaryota > Metazoa > Chordata > Actinopteri > Centropomidae > Lates > Lates calcarifer. Next base: position 2,109,543 of record NC_066855.1, read on the forward strand.
ACAGTATATACTGTGAGTGTGAGGTTCTTACCAGTAGGGGCATGGCCAGGTCAGCAAAATAAACAAAGGCTGCCCCAAGTGTGAATCCCACAGCCACAGGCACAAAAGCAAATGACCCGTATTTCCCAGAATCCTCTGCCATGGCAATCGCCGGCGCAAGTAACGACCAATAGGAAGCAGCCAACATTACCTGAAAGAGACAAGAGTAAGGAGAAGGAGGGAATGAAAAAAAAAAACTTGTGCTGAATTGTTGTGCAGTCCAAATAAGAAAGACCAGGCTGTTATGGTTAAAGGTATGACAATGTAATGTGTCATCATTCATTATCATTGTGGACAAGACAACGTTTATTGTAAACAAATCACTCTAAAAATAAAAATAAAAACTCATTTATTTTGTCTTTTCACTTCCTGTCTATACTGGAAGTGGGAATGTGTCATGTTGTGGAGACAGATACTTGCTGCTCGTGATAAATTTGCTCCGACATTTCAGCAAATTATCTGATGAGTTTTATAATTTAATGTACAGCATAAGCTGGAAATATGAGACTTTCTATTACAGCAGTCATGATTGGATTAGTCAAACTGATTGGACCTAAAAACCTCTGTGAATTAGCCTCATATTTAGTTTTTTATTGGCAATAATCATTAATGTTTGCTGCTCTTAAGAGGCTAAAGGCTTTTGAAGTTTCTCATGTTTGTGTGCCTGTGTCCATGTTTTATATGCAATGTCTGCGTCCAGCATATTCAACATCATAGATAAACTGCCCACCACTTCAAAGCGTAGTCTGTTGTTATGATGGGGTGGCTGGGTGGGTGGTGTGAATCTCAGCTACACGTATGCACACAGAGTATATGGAGCCTCTGATGTTTATCAGTGAAAAGTTTCAGCATGCTAATTTTTATTCTGTTTGTGTTCTCACAAATCCTCTCATGCTGCTTCCTGACAAAGTATCAGCACTGGAAATGTGTTCAGCTCTGCCAATCAAGAGTAATAGAGGCATATTGTTAGGCTGCAGTCAGCTCCAGCACTCAACTGTAATGTACCCCTAGCATCAAATCTAGTCAGCTTTGTCAATCACACAGAAGGAGTAAGTTGATTGGAACTCATTTAGTATGGCTCAAAATGAAACTGCGAGCTGAAAACTTGTGAAATATAGTAAACTCTGCAGTTTTACTCCTGACAGCAATAAATACTGATCATGATTGCAGAGGATGAATGATCCTACCCTTGCTTCCCAAAATAATCTCATCCTGTTTTCCAATTACCGCATAAACTGTCTTGATGCCCCCAAAAATCCCTTTTTTGCTTTTTGCCAGAGTGTGGACCACGTTCATGTTCACAGTCAAAACAATCCACACTTACTTTTACAGCTTACATGATGCGAATCTCACATATTCTGAGCATATCTGCTTTCAAACTTAATCCCCTGTTCCCTTGTTGAGAAGAGAAGTAGACGCAGAAAGATAGGTTCAAAAGACACACTGTGTGGAATACAGGTTTTATTCTTTTGTATTTATTTGGCATCTTTATGTTTCCACTGGCAACAAAAGTAGGGCAAATTGATCAAAGAGAAACCAGGACAAAACTCAACTAGAAACTGAATTTAGCTAAGAATCTAGGGATTGGCAATATGGCCTTTAAATAATATTACAAGGTATTCATAACAATATTTATGAGAACTACAGAACCACAGTCAGTGTTTGGTTTATCTGTACGAAAAGACATAAAAAGAGTAGCAACACTTTCCTTTACAATACTTCTCTGATCATAGTCATTGATGCACAGTCTGACTGATCAGACCACAACCACTGGACCTTCAGCCCAATGTTGACCATACTGGGTAAAACATCAAACTAACTTCACCCTGGTGTTTGACTTCTGCAGCTCTCCTCTGCACAAACCCCCAACATCTCTGCAGATCTACAGTATATAGAGAAGGTCTGTTATGGTTAAGCAGTCGTTTGCAGTGGTTTACAGTGAGGCCATTAAACACACCTCCAAATACATGCTGTTAATTAGGCTGATTGGATGCTCCAGCTGTCTGTCTTTTTTAGTATAAAAGCACTTGAATCTGTAACACCTGTGCCTCTTCATTGAGTGTGTGTACTGAACTGAGTAGTACAGAGTGAATATCCAGGCTTTAGCTCCACCCAATCATTATGTCAACTGCTTTTTCTAATTGGCAAGACTTTTACCAGAGAGGAGAGAAATTGGCAATGAAACGGATTACTGTGGCCTTCGATTTGAACCAACTCTTAACATATTCTTCAAAGCACAGAGCTGGGCTTAATGGAAGCACTGGTTAGGCATAATTATGCAACTTATAGTAGAAGAAGCAGCCTAATTATGGAGCTGGTTTCCACTTCATTCTGTTCCACTTCACTTATTTTCCAATTATAGCAGGTAGTTTCATCCAAGCGCTATGGTTGGTCAGTTACAGCAACTGGTTCCAACCATGCTGATGATGCCCACCAATACTAGTACGTTTTAGTTGCTATTAATGTTGGTTTGCTAAACTGGAAACATGTTAGAAATTTCTCACTCACTTTCTTAACTTGGCCTCAAACCTAACCACACCAGCTCTCTGTACCAGACAAGGGTGCAATTTTGTATCTCGAGAACATCATGCACTTCTGTGCCAACTGAGTCAAGATTAGCAGTTTTATATTACTGCTGTTACTGCTGTCAAGCCTCAACATGTACTGTATACAAAACAGACACATAATGTGCAAATGTGATTTTGAAGGTGTGGAATAGAAATGTAGGAATTCAATTTTAGGTCCAGTGGTCTCCTAAGGAAATAAATAACCAATTAAATTTTAGGATTACCACTACTATCATTAAGAAATGGGCCAAATAAAACTGGTGGTTTTGGATGACAATACAATATTTACAATATGGTATCTTGGACAACAGAATACAATGCAGCACAAACAACTACAAAACAGATTTTCACTTTTAAAGTAACAGTAGCACGCTTTCAGACCTACTGATTTGTAAACTACTGATCAGTCCTTCTGCTGCTCTTAGAGTAAAATGAATGGTTTGGGCTGATACAATATGTTTAAAAAAAAAGGACCATTATGTTTCATCAAACAAACATGTGAGGCTGCAATATATATTCAAAGCAGCAATAGGCAATTTCACATGTTGGCAGAGGCAGAACAGTTTGAAATACTATAATTCACTTAACTTCACACAGAACAAGCAAATCAATTTAGCTGACCTTTGATAACAGGGGGCATGGAAAGACGAGGACTTCAGTTTTACTGAGCCTAACTTTCTCTGAACATTACAGGCTGCCATTCAAAAGACAACTTTGTAGGTATGGATAAAGATGATGATATCATCTGGAGATAAGTAAAATATAATCTTCTTTTATCCATCTCCGTCCCTTTCCTATGACTTTATTACCAATATTCTCTCCTCATCTTTTCTTCCATTCCACTGTCGGCAAAGTGATTCTGATCTTTCTTCCTTTCTGGTTCCTATTTCTTATTTGCATTTCCAGCAGCCAAACCCCAGGTCCATTCCACAGTCTCCAGTCTCACTCATTAAGCCTGTCTCAAGGCTACTGAAACACCTGCCTCACACTGATGCCAGCACCCAATTACTACTCTGTTATCTCAATCAGGGCCACATTCTAAGCCTTTTACAACTAGTTTTAGATGGAGATATGGGGCAGTCTGTCCCAGAATTACTCCTGTTATCATATGAACATGTGAACAAAGCAGGGATTCATCTGCATATGCATGCATTAGCATAAGCATTTAGGAGATGGGTCAATTAATCCTCCACTTGGTTCAGGCTGAAATATCTCAACAACTATTGGACCCATTTCTGTTAAATTTGGTACATAGATTCTTGGTCCAAAGATGATGTATCCCACTTCGTTAATTTTTGTTTTTTAGTAAAAAATCAACAGATTGCCACGAGATATCGTAAAGATATCCATGGTCCCCAGTCCTGTTAACTGTGATGACTTTTATTCGAGTGCCACCAGAAGATTTACATTTTTACTTACCCAGTGAGACATTTCAATATTTATCAGATGGATTGGCACAAAATTTTGAGTAGACATTCATGTTTGTCACAGGATGAATTAGATTAGCAAACTCAAGTTAGCATTTAGAGGGTTGTTGACAGAGGTGCTAGTGTGGCTGCAGACTCTGTCTTGTTCATGAATGAATAACAACTCTGTCACGCAAATGGAAAAAACGAATGGAAAAGTCACTGAACTGAAACAGAGCACCAAACAAACTGAACTGAAATTGAATTGAATTAGCAAACTATTTATTTTGCAGTTAATTGAATATTCTACTGGTGTGCTTGATCAGATCTGCCTAGGTGTCCCAGAGGATTTTTGTGGTGAATTTGAACTGTGTAAGTGCGGCGATTCTATTAGGTCTGTGTGTGTAACTCCACTTTATGGCTAAGACTAAGAGATAAGATAAAGAGTAATTTTCAAAGATACCTTACCAACCTTACCAGTCATCTGATAATTTGCATTTCCAAAAAATGTCAAAATGCACTTTGAAATGTGGCTTGTTTTTTTGTTTTTTTTGTTGTTGTTTTTTTACTAGCAGTTCTTTATTAATTTCTATTGTTTAGAGATTCTGGTTAATAACAACATTACACTGGGACTGTATATAATAAAGCACACTTAGAATTCCTGCTGATAATTAAATAATCAGTTGGACTTTTTTCCAGTGTACAGTCTATCCTTAATTGCAACAGACATTAATCATTTTCCCATTTTTATCAACCTTGTTTAAGATAAACATGAAAATCAACATTACAAATATGTAGCTTGCTCAAACTAGTCTCTAGAGTATTATAAAATAGCCTCATCACTGAGAACTCTCCTCTAGACACCATGGGGTGCCCTGGTCTTAAAATGCTTGAGGGAAATCAGCCGGATGCCTGTTGCAGCATAATCAATCCTGCAATCAGTGATTACCCCACTGAGTTTGAAGGTTCCATGTGACCAATGAACATCAATGTTAGAAACAACATTGAGTCATTTAATGATTTCATAACATGCATTGTTTTCCATACAGTGGCTTGTGTTATATCCAAGTTCATGGTTCCGAGTTTATACACGGATATTACAAGAAGGCTAATATACTGTATATGACACCTTATGGGGAAATATAAACTGATGGTGAGGATCGTGCTGATGAGTTCTACCCCCCTGCTGTATAAAGCAGAAATAAAGAGCGAGCTGTAGTCTTTTCTGAGGGTGATTTGTGGTCTTTTGAATGCTTGAGTTCCTCTAGTTTCAAAAACAACTGCATGATTTTTTCACCAGCAGTGGTTAGCAGCTTTATCATCTAGTCACAGCCTGTGGGCACATCAAGAAATAAGCCAGATAGAGACAGTATGATTGATTACCATGATAAGACAGCCTTAAACAATGTGATTACTGCCCTACACAGAAAGCCTACTTAACAAACTGAGCATTAACTGGCTGGCAAAGTACTTGGCATGTGAGGGAAATATGCCCTTCATTATTAGAGCAAGACAGACAATATCACACATGTTTTCATTCCACTATCCATACGTTTCTGTCCTTACCCCACCAGCTTTCCAGACATAGATCACACTAAATTGAGCCTCAAGGGGGTTCAGCTAATATTTTTCTCTCACCATGTGTATGTTCCCAATTTTGCTAAACCTCTCTAACGGCCTGTATTCCCTTATCAGTGCAAAATCTCCCACTAAGGAGAAGATGCCTCCATTCTCCCTCGAGGATCAATTCATCTTCCCTCCTGACATCTCCTCTATTCCATCCATCCTGCTTCTGCCTATCCAGTAGCTAATAACATTCAAAGCCGTCCACTTACTCCCACTTCATCTCTCTCTTTCCAACTTAATCGATCTCATTCCTTGACTCCTGTGTCTATCTCTCCATCCCTCACAATCTCTCACCTAATCTTTCTCATTGAGCACTTCAACCATCATTGAATTTAACCAAAGTCCTCAATAGTCCACAATCTGTCATTTCTATGTAGGTCTCTCTCAGCTGTCAAAGGAAAATTGCACAGCACTGGTTAGTTTTATATTTGGCTGGAGGGAAGCAAATCCTGCAGATAGCAGATAAGTTGTAAAAAATACAGCCATAAGTCTGACTATTTCATTCCAGATAATGAAACAGTACAAGTATTCAGAGATTCCCTCAACTGTGTTTTCATAGAGCGGCAGGAAAGTAATCATAAAGAATTTTCAACATGACACCAAACTGAAATCCAGATCCAATAATGAATCAAATAAAATCACAAAAACAGCAGAGAGGATAACGGCAGAGAGTCTACAGCCATGCTAGCAGGCTTTTATATAGTTTTGTATAGACATGGTGCTCCAAGTGACTGCGATCACTGCTGAATACTCGGGTGCTGCCCGACACTGTGTGTTAATTAGCATTATATCCTGTCCTAACCAAACTAATAAAGTGAAAACACAACTGAGCAGTGTTGCCAGATGACAGTGACAGTTTCCTCTACTTTTATTCAGCATCAATATTAAGGAATTGTGTAAAAGTGAGGGGACATGAATACGTATAGCAAATTTCATGGCAATCCATCCAAACACTCCAAAATCAATCCATCCAAAGTCAGTAGGGTTCATCCTCTGAGGGCCATGAATGCAGATGAAATATCATACAATCCATCCGGCAGTTGAGATATTTTAGTCTGGACCAAAGCGGTGGACCAACAGACCAACCAGATATTACCTTCCCTAGAGCTTAACCACTGTCATGTCCAAACACACATTCATGCATATTTTTACAGAAGTCACTCCCAATGTCACATTAGAATCAATCAATCTTGATTAGACAATAAGTGCTGTATTGATCAGGTCAAAGGTTTCATCTGCTTTCAAACAACTACATAAATATTGAAAGTGAACTACACTGACATGATGATCAAATATTTAATGGTATGTTGTAGCTGTTAGAGCATTTGCAAAGCTGTATCCAACTATATGTAAAGCTTTGATAGCTCATTTTTATTTATGCATATATGCTGTGTGTGTGCATGTGTGTGTGGGTGGGTGTCCTGTCCCTTCTGATGAGGAGCCATTTAAAATGAAGCTTATATCACATTCACTTTGCCTACACCATAGAAGACATGCAACCTTGTTCTTCTGCATACTGTGCTTCTACATTGCCATGGATGCACCAGGGACAATGCACAGGGATGCAGAGAACAAAATTTTTCATTATCTTAAGTGGCTCTAAAGTGTAACCCTGTAAGACATTTATTAAGGAAATATGCCAAATATCACCAACTCCCTTTTTGTGCTGCAACAATGCAAACTACCCTGGACACAACACAGTCTTCACTATATTCAAAACATTTCCATAACATAAAACATCAGTCACACAAATCAAACAAGCAGAAAGACAATGTACTAAGCCATGAGCAGCCAATAAGACATCAATGGTAGACAGGAATGTTGCAGCCAATGTCAACTGCCAGCCCTGCGAGTATTCAAAATTAAATTCTCCTCAAAACCAATCAAACCATACAGGCATAAAAGCTTTGCCTGAATTTCCATTCCAAAACAGAGAAACCAGTGCTTTACACAGTCTGAAAAACATTAACCAATTGTTTTCAAATGTCACAACCCTAAGGGTAAGGCAGTTACTTGTGTGGTTTCTGAGGCGCAGATCAAATAAGCTGTACCTATAGAGAGTTAAGGGAAAACAGAAAGTGCTGTTCACCTTGCATTTTGAAAACTTGCACTAAGCTTGACATTGCAATTCCATAGTAATGTGAAGAAAATTAATCAAAACCACAATATAATATCTCTCACAGACTCACAATATTACTGAAGAAACCAACAATATTTCAGAGTGATAAAACTGTGTCTGGTAAGAAGTACTGATAAATACATGAGGGGCTGTGATGCCATATGCCATATGCCTATGAATGATAGTCTATAGTAAGAATATAAATGTCAGTAAATGGCTCAAGTTAAAGTCAAAGTCATGCATTACAAATCTGGTTTAGTAAAAACAACATTTACTGTGCTTAATTAACAGTAACACCAGGTGCTGCCAATACCAGAACTGCAGTTCCAAGAAGAATACTTAATCACATTAGTAAGGTAATTTCACGTTATTAATTGACACTAGCAGGAAAATATATGCTGGTACATGGTTTGTGCTTCTATAGTTAGTGTGCAATGAGCACATTAAATGTCTCTTCCTGAAAGGGTCACATAAAAGTACTTGAAGGTCAAATACATTTGCATTCTAAGCATTCAGTGGAAAACCTTCTCACAGTTGGGCTGAATACTGTGTGCACGGCAGTAGAAAAGAATTTAATTTAACTGAGAATTAGAAAGTCATGTGCTAGCAATAGATGTGAAAAACGCTTCCCAAAACCCTTGAAGCAAAATGTGTAATTTAGAAGTGCTAGTTATATAAACACAGAGTCAGCTTGCCAAACAAAATGGAAGAAATTTTAAGAGCAAAGTGTGATTCAGGTGGGAGAGAGAATTGTGAACAGTTTCTTGTCTGTGCTTTGAGCTAAATGTTAACGTCAGCGTGTTAATAAAATAATAGAGGAAAAGCCTGGGAATCACTAAGGTCATTAAGATTCATCCTATGGGGACAATGAATTACAAAATTTTATGGCAATCCATCCAGTAGTTGAGATATGTCAGATTGACATTCCCAAGACCATAGTGCTAGGCTGGCTACAATGTCAGTCATTGTCAGTTTAAGATTTATACAGTTTAATAATGGTGAGAAACATTTCCCATGCAACTAGGAATTATACACCTCACTCAAAGGGCACATCCAGGGGTGTATCAATGAAGGGAGATGGTCTCTCACAGATTTTCTCATTCAATCCCCAGTTTAGAATGGAAGCCCTCACTCACAAGCCCACCTTTAGCTTGTTGGCTGCCAGCTAATCTTTACACTTGGGTGTAAAAGTGTTAATTGTGAGAGAAATATAGTTATTCTGAAGACGGTTGAAGATGAACAAATGTCATGGGAAAGAGAAGTTAAAGACCAGCAGCCAAGCCTCTAGAGGCTACACCGTCATTCTCATAGCCCTGTGCTCTTGGTAGTGGGGATATAAATTAAAGCCAAGTTTCTATCACTGAATACTAATTTGATCAGTGACATTCAACCAATTTTCCAGTTGCAGACTGCTAGGCCACAGGGCTCATTGAGTATGCTATAACAAGCATAAAGCCTTGTTATAGCATACTCTCCATCATATGAGAAAAAAATGTCTCAATGAGGAAGAAAAATATGTGATTGTGATGACACAGATGTTTACATTACTTCTGTCACTTTTGTTGGTTAGTGGATCCTATAGGGCATTTCCATGATTCAATTAGTTCAAATTGCACTCAGCCAAGAAATTCAAATATACTGCTTATTCACGCAGGAATAATATGAATATTTTATGTACAAATGCTGAAATCTCACTGGTTGTAACTAATACCATACTCTACTGTTTATAGTTTGTGCACAATTATTACGCATCTGAATGTTTAACAAAGGAAAAGTATGTTTTCTCTTTCTTGGGGGAATATATATTAGCGTGCAGAATTATTAGGTTACTAAATTACAACATGAATTTTTCCCAACTCATCCCTTTATTCTCAGTTTTTAGAGTAAGCATAACAAATAACTTAAAACAAAATGTCACATAACATTCTTGAATGCTGTAGTATCTTCCAGAATGCAGCAGTAGGTTTGAGTATTGATTTTCAACCCAAAATGTTTCTACTAGCTCATTCTTAAGGACAGCAGCCCATACCAGTGTCCCTCCTCTACCTTGCAGATGTGTGACTTGAAGTGGTGCCCACAGGTCTATTGTCTGATCCATTAAGAATCACTCTCATTTTATCTGTCCATAAAACCTTTGAAAAATCTGTCTTCTGGTATTTCTTGGCCCAACTGTGACGCTTCACCTTGCCGATTGCCGAACACATTCCTCATTACACAAATGCATATAATCTGAAAATGATTAAATCCAATAGGCATTCAAGTTTAAAATGCTACTAACGGATTTTCCCTCAATAACCATGTGCATGTGATCACGTGCTGGTCTAGGCAATTGCACCATTAAAGCAGGGCCCCACTTCTGCCTCCTGCATCCCCTCTTCAACCTAGCATCTCATTCAATCACAGCTTCTCCACTTACATGTCCTTATAGCCACTCAACACTGTGATCTGACATTGACTGGTGAATTGGATCATTTCCTTGCAGTAAGAGAGGTGCTTGTGATGGAAAGGTAGAAGGACAGTTGAAATTCTATATGCAGCCAGAGAGGGTGAGCAGAATGTTGATAATTACATAATGGCCTTGTAAGACTTCTTTCCAATTCTTAATGAGTAACATAAACAGGCTTACTGTTCGACTTCCCTTGAAAACTGTGTTGTGTCCATATGTTAAGTAAATGTGCATGTGTAAGTGAAACATTGTAAATGTTACTGTAATTTGCTGCTTTTAAAAACATAAAAAGATACATATAATGCATTTAAAAGGAAGGACACATCCACTGAATACATTTGCAGTGCATCCAAGCACTTCTATCCTGCTTGTATCCATATCTTTGTACAGTGATAGACCACATGCTAAAAACCACGTCTCTCTTGTTAAGTATTCCTGATAGGTACAGTCTACCCCTCAGGATGCCAATGCTCATTCACCTCACGCACTACATGTATCTGGCAGCAGCATGGAAACAGAAGTAATGCCCATATGGACGAGTGCCTAGACCTCTGCTCCAGCTCCTTCAAGCTTGATTTCAACCTCTGTGCACCCAATGCCCCAAATCACTGTAGAGCCTTTTGGATGTGTTGTGGGCTGAATTCTGTGAAAAATGACACCCTTAAAAAAAAAAAAAAAAATCCCACATGGTATAATTACATAAAACACTGCTTATTGGCAAATCTCTCTCCTTCACACTGGCTTGCAAGGCTTCGTGCATAACAAACACCATTTGTTTTGTTTCAGCACATGAATTATATTTATAAAAATGTCAGCATCATCATATGGGTGGGCAGTTAACCAGGTGGGGTGCATTACCAATGCTCTCAGTAAGAGGTGAGAGAAAGTTTTTTGGAGTGAGAAACTTTAGTAAGTAAATGGTACTCTAATGGGCTGCCGAGCTCGGGCTTCTCGAGATTTATTCAGTACATCGATGGGCCCAACCAAAGTTAACTGCATTTTTACTGGCAGTCACAGGTAGCTCAGCCACATTCCATTTTCCTTCAGTCTCGACTATGAGAGTAATTGCTTTGTTTCTGGCTGATAAAGCTCTCTATCACCTGCTGTTTTATTCTGAGATAAGAGATTTTATATTGTTATGCTTTTGGCGCTGAGGTCAAAATGCATCTAGGGGATAACAGTGGTTAGAGTGTAACCTGATGCATGATTTAAATAGACAGCATTAGCTTTGTGCTTAAAAATTTGACTCCAAGTAAGAGTTCTCCTTCCTGAGAGCAAGACGTGTGAGATGTGTATAAAGTTTCCTCCAAATGTTGTGAGTGAATGTTCTCCATTGAGATTTAATACCACAGTTTTTTGAAACTGTCATGTTATAATACTGTTTTTCTAGATAATTATAGTGTAAACCCAACACATTCTGATAGACTGGTCTAGAATCTGGTTATTTGTTGTAGTAAAAATGAATAGAAAAGAAAATATCATCAGTCTGTCAGCTTTACTAAAACAAAGTGCTTTACAATTTTCCTGTCATTCACTCGTTCTCACACACATGCATACTGATATCAGCAAGCTTTTACTCTTCAGCTCAAAACTGAACTGTAGATTTAAAATAGAAGTTTTCATTAACATGCATTTATGTGATGCTTTAGTACTGCTGTCGTCATCATCTAGGCACATTTGTATATCATGTGCACTCAGGCCATACAGCTACATCAACAAGAATCATGCATGCATAACCAATTAGATGTGTGAGGGCTGTGGTATTAATTCATTGAAAATGTACTCATCTCTTCTTGGACCAATGATTCATGAGACTTTGTGACACTGACATGGTAACCACTAATTATTTTGTGCATGTTTCGTGGCACTGATTATGTGTGGTATTAGGCAATAAATGCTCAGTTTTCACGTCCCACTGTTATAAATAAACTCATGTTCTAGAGGTTTTACATGTGGAAAGACGGTGTGTTAAATCCTGGAGGAGACAGAACAAATTAGGAAGCCTATCTCACTCTGAGGACAGAACTTAGGAACACATTTTTCTGATTACGGAGGTGTGTTTCTGGCTACTGCCAATTTATTTTTTGTGTGTTCAGAAATAAAAATTGTACTTTGCTTTCTAACCATACAAAATATAGAGTGTAAGAAACATCTATAATATCCTGCCGCCTACAATGTCTGTTCATCATGTTTACATTGGCTAATACTGTGAAGGAAATGTAATACCATCCGGATTACGTTCATTGGCATCAGTTTGTTCCAATGCAGAAGGTAGTGTGACGTTCTTACACAGCAGTGAAAACTTATTAGCCAATGAAAATTGTTTGTGAAGGAAATAGTGTTGAGTTATATCTATGAAGCCTTGAATAGAAAAAAAGAATTTATTGAAAATGTTCTGGATAATAACTTAAAGAAACAGAGGACTGGGCTTAAATGTTGCCCATTAACGTCATTCGCTGTAACTGCTTTTTTTAACACTTCTGTCCAAGAATAAATAGCGTCATTACCTACAACCTGCCAAGAGAGGTTGGACTGAAAGGAGAGGACAAAGAGAGATATATAGAGATGCAGAATCAAAGAAATTCTGCAAACTGTTTCTATTCTTTGCCAGTGATCACACAGACGCTGAGCTCCAGGACAGCATGACGTGATTTTCTGCTGTGACAAAGACTGTATGGCGTGTCTGTATGTGTGTGTGTCCATCTGTATCTCAATCTCTATCTGTGCATGTTTGCATGTGTTGGATTCAGGGTGGGTGAGCTGGGGGGACAGCAGATGCAAAGCCTGTGAACAGAATGGCATCTGAATCACATGAGATGCAAAAAGCATGACACATGCAGGTCATGAAACACCCACTGAGCCTCACACATGCACATACAGACACACAGACGCTGGCACACACAGACACATGCACCATTGATTTTTTTTATCTTAGACTTAAAAGTATTGTGCTGGACCTGAGCATGGACGTCCTGCAGGGAAATATGTATTCTGTGGCAGAGGTTCAACGTCAGTGCACATTGTGTTGGTCTGTGAAGCAAAGTGTGCTAATCTGAGTTTCGAGAAAAAGTAAAGGAACCCTTTATCTGCACTAAAGTTGGTCATAGCTTCATCTAAGTTACAATTATGAATAACTATCTATTTTAACTAATAACACACAAATCATTGTTCTTCTCAATACTGACATCATTCAGACAATCATAGTATATGCAAACTTCTTGACTAATGACATCGATAAAGGTTAACTGGAGTCAGGAGCTGGCAAATCTGGAGTATAACCGATGAAACAAGATTGAAGGTGTGTTTTGACTTGTAACTTATGACTTATATGTAGTTTATTTACAGTAAGTTTCTGCTGATGTGAGGCCTCACAGAAAAGACGTCTCTTAGATATTCATCATTCCACGGACATGATGGAGATAGGAGAGGATGTGGTTACTCTCCCTGGTAGTAAGGTAAAAAAAACAGCTAAAAGCTTAAAGAAACAACTGGAGCTGGTCAATATCTCACATACACATCATGGTTCATGGTGTCCCTCTTTCACTATCTGCCTTTCTTTCCTTAAACTGGCTCCTATTGTCAGTTAGACCTTCTTTCACTCTCCATCTACAGCCCAAAAGCAATCCCAAGGCTGGTCAGGGCATTCCTCTTTGTAAATGGCCTAAAGGGATAACTGATCTACTTCTCTCCTCTTTCCAACTCCACTCAACCCCCTCAGGTATGTTTTTTCTCAGAAAGTGATATGGCTGGATGATTGAATTTGTCCAATATAAGAAGCCAAATGGAGCAGCAGTTCAGCCATTTGGCACAGCCAGATCTCAGAGGCACACTCTCACGTGACGTGAGGGACTACTGTTTAAAGTCTGCACTCAGCATTCAACAACCACAAAATTACATAAGTTGGCACCTTTCAGTGACAGCACTCAGTCGCTCTCTAACCACATATCCTGTATGAGCACAGCAGACCATTTGTTCCAAAAGGTTACATTTTAAAAACAAACACCTAAAAAGCTGTTAAAAACTGAGATAAGAACAGATGAGAGATTAGTTTTATCTTCCCCATCGTTCTCTTTCTCAAGGAAGCATGGACAGTTTCTCATCATTTCACATTAGTCTTCTGTTATCTGGGCCTATAATTGTCAACAACCTCAGAATCACCACTTAGAATCAGAGTATACCAAGTGTTAGAGAAATCAATTAATGCAAATTCAGAGAGGTTTCTAATTCAAAATCTAATTCATGTTTTATATTCTGTATTTCTTCACCTAATACAACGTGTGCATGTTTGTCATTTCTCTCCTCTAAATAGTTTAACAATGGCTCTGCAGGTCTGAACCCCAAAGGAGATACAGTACAACACAATGTTCCTAGTTTTATAAAGCTGAAAAAGTATTTTTCCTATTTTAATAGGCATCACTCTGTGACTTCACACTTCTGTGCCAGTTTAGATCAGCTACTGAATTCCTACTCTGAGACACATGATGAATATCAGCCATGTACAGCTTCCCCTGCAGGAAATCAAAAAATGTAATTGCAAGAGTCAGATAGTAGGATTTAGGGGATGCGTTTTCTGTTGTGGCATAATACCTCTTTAGACATGATAAGGCCAAGTTCTCCTCGAGGGGAACAGTTATCTCAAACTTTTATGAATAAATGTGGCATCTGAAAGTGTCAGGCTTTGACTCTCTGGAGGAAATTCAGGCCGCCACTCTGAAATGTCCAAACACTCATCACATCGCAGCATCCTCCTACCTGTACTGTGTGTGTGTGTGTGTGTGTGTGTGTGTGTGTGTGTGTGTGTGTGTGTGTGTGTGTGTGTGTGGTTCATCTAACTCACCCCAGCTGCAAAGCCTAAACTTCCATCCAAGATGCGCTTCTGAAAAGGGCAGACAAAGACACAGATTGTGTGCAATTCAGTAAAATCAATATCCTCAAACCCTGACAGTGCAACATTTAACCCCTCAGTAAACCACTTACTGTTGACTTAACTGGCAAAAATGTGACATGGCCTGACAGTCAGAGGTTCAAAGATAACACAAAAAGTACAATCTACGAACAAAGCCATTCTGTCAATAGAGGGGATTCATGGAATGTATTGCACTGTAACACTCCCTCTGGCAGTGATATTGTCCCCAGCTCATAGCACAGCAGCTGAATCACTAAGAGGATTCAAAAAATCAGAGCCAGGGTCCACTAAGACAGTTAGCTTAGGTTAGCTTAGCATAAATGGGGACCAGCTGGCCAAACCAACATGATATTGCATCATAATTCGGGGTTCAAATTACTATACAGATTTTTCACTGATTACTCAATTTTCTCTGGCAAAAAGTCTAATTAAGTGACTGTACATGTAATTTATAAAATCAAAAAGCAGATTTATTAATACTCACTAATCCATAGAATAAACAAAGTGTTGAAACAACAAGTAGTCTAGAAAGAGTCCAGCACTCAACCACTTATAAAACCACAACTTCTTGTTTTTAGCATGAGGTGCTGAAGGTCAGATTTAGTTACCTATGGACAGAGCCTGGCTAGCTGGTTCTCCTTGTTTCCAGCCGTTTATGCTGAGCTAAGATAACCAGCTGCTGGCTCCAGCACATAGTTTGGATGTTGGATGCATGGAAGTGGTTTCAAGAAAGAAAATGAATAGGCAAATTCCCCAAAATGTCAAACCACAACAAGCTCAGGCTGTCAGTCGGTACCTGTCGGCTGGAGAAGACGAACACGAGAGCGGCTCCAGCTGCGGTTAGACCCCAGGTGAACAGAGTCCCCAGCAGGGCCTGGGTCACAGGGCTGTAGCCTTCGAGCATGGTGCCAGAGCTGGACACACAACACACATACACTCACAGTTATCCCATTGCATTCATATTGTTTTAGAACTGGCTGCAGATGACATCTTGCTCTCATCTTTCTGGAGAGACTTTGAAAGCTAGAGGAAAACAAAATGGCATGGATTAAAATGTCCCCCCTGCTTTTAATTACTCTTAGAAGCCAAAAGTAAATATTGTTCCCATCTAGAAGACAGTATTCATGATAAATTTGACTTGTAAAAGCAGAATAACCGCAACACTTTTAGAAAGCTTATGTCTTTGATGCCCAAGTATAGACAAGAATGACAAGCGAACAAACAACAGATGAGAGCACAGGAGTAAATGTATTTTAGCTGACTCACCCTAAATCAACATGTGGGCCTTTAAACCCTCACATTACTAGTCTGACACACACACACACCCGCTGTGTTTGTTTCAGGACACAACCGAGCAAATGAGCGTCAAATCCTGTTTGCTCAGGATTTTCATATCCTGGACTTTTTCATTTGTATCTGTGTAGACAAATCTAATGGGGTTGGGCAATAAATGATGAGTCAGCTGATAATACAGGCAAAAGTTTCTCATGTAAGAAGTGCAGGACAGAAATGTATACTATGTTCTGTGAATAACCGATACCGCAAAACACATTTTACACACTTAACTTTTAATTTAAGAGGATGAAGAATGTGTTTTTTTGTGTTTTAAAGCAGATTTAAATGACAAACAGATGCAGAGAATACAGTATGTGTTGTGACTAGGAATTATTTACTAATGTAAGCAGAGGGAGCAGCTTTCATGTAACCATCAAATGACATTTTCATGTGCATATAAATAAAATAAACATGCAATGGGAATATTTACCAAGTAGCAGCAATGAATGCCTTTAAGATGTATTGACGACTGACAGCTTAATATGGTAAATATGACTTACTAACACTGATATTCATCTCATACATGCGTGTGTAGCGTATGTTCCAAGTGTTCAGAAATCACTTTCATGTATTATGCGAGTGTAAATTTAGTACCAGCGGCTCCATTACATTCACGCTGAGCTTCAACTGACATTTTACACAAAAAAGCTTAAGTGTAGCTATGTTGTCCTGAACACTTAAACTGCTTTCATGTGGCTTCATTAGCACTGCAGTGTGTAGTGCGACTGGTCTTCAGTATGACTAAAAACACAGACACACAGTATATAATGCAAATAGGTCACTGACGTGACTAACCTGTAAATGAGAGGCAACCGGCTAAATTTAAATGCCTGCTCGCCTTCTGTTATAAAATAACGCTGTTATATTTCACTCAAACACTGCTCATGATATCATGAAACAACATGCATCAATTCGGCAAAGTTTAATTTTACTCTAAGCTTTCGTTAAGTGTAATATTTGACATTAATCTCAGGTTTACTCACTTGTTTCCACTGGCACCTCGACTCCTCTGTATTTACTTCCTACTTCCCGGTACACGTGTCTATGACAGGCAAAGCCCCGCCTCTCCTTGGAGCCTATTGGTCAACCATTTTGACAGCAGCAGCAGCACTGGCAGTACACCACAAACAGTCTACGGGGCACACCCTCTTTATATACTGTCTATGCCTACACCATTCATTAAGGTGTGGGAACAAAATGGTCCATGCAATCTGAAGTCATTAAGCCTTCTCTTCTCAACATACTGTAATTACTGTGTGAAGATTTCACAATATTACAAAACATTACTTCTGTCAGGTAATTTAGGTTTTCATCATACTCTCCATCATAAGGAGGAAAGTTCTGGTCCTTACACTAAGAAAGGAATATTTCCCTAAGAGAAGGTAACCAAAAAAGAAAGAAAAAAGACTTAATCCGACTGGAATTATGTTTTACTGAAATGCTGAATTAGTTTCCAACAAGAGGTAGTTGCTGGCCTAATCTGTTGCAACACAGAGGAAATAAATATTAAAGCATTCTTTAACACTGATAGCAAGTAGTGTCTGGTTGGTTGGGGGGTGGAGAGGCTCCACTATTGTATTAGATACAATCAGAAAGTCTCTCAGATTAATTATTTGGCCAACAGTAATCGTTTACATTTAGCTTTATTAAGATTTTCAAAACTGGACTTTTTACTTGTAATGGAGTATTTTTGCACTGCAGTATTTCTGCTTTTATTTAAGTAAAGAATCTGAATACCTCTCCACCACTGGTTTTTGGGTGCACGTATGTGTGCGCACATGCAGATTTTTTGCTGTGTTTTAACAGGGAACAGATTCTGAGGATGTTGCTGAGGAATTTTTTCTCTTGAGTGGAAATTTCCAGGATTGCTGCTCTCATTCACCTCTCTGTGGTAATTTCCAGGCATGTTGAGCTTTGACCTATAGACCAATCATCAGCCATGTTTCCTGTGTTACCAGTGTTTCTTGTTTCCTAAACTTGGAATATTCTGAAAGCCCTAAAGCGATGTTGTAACACATCTGACACTGATTTAAATTTGTAGTGGTTTGATCATCAGCAGTCGCCAACCCAACTCAAACGTTTTTGTAGCTGTTCTGTATACAGTACCATACCAGCCACTCTAACAAATAAGAGCACATTATTTTTTGAGGCAAAAAAACAGTCAGTCTGGGGGTTCAAGTATTTTAATCATTAAGCATTTTGTTTCCACAAAAAGTTGACTAATCATGTTTTTCCAGCAATTCCCTTTTTTCAAAATTACACCACAGCGCTTCTCAGTAAAACCACAATTTTCATTTTCTGGTCACCAAGCTGCTGCAATTGACCTGCTGGGAGTTGCAGGAAAAACTCAGGAACTCTACAGTGTTGGACATAATCAGCTAGTGATGTTCAGTCCATTACAGGAGCATTTCTGCCACTGTCATCTATTTATACTATTACCTATGCATTACTGTGGGTGCTGGTTGCTTAAATTGTGTCCTCTTAAATTTTACTGTGTAAATAAATGCATGTTAATTAGTAGAAAATCTAGGTGTAATATCTGCAGTTTTGGATAAAGAATTGCATAATTATTTGGAGACTATTTGTCCTTAAATGTATTATATGTAAGTTTTTTTTATTTATTATGCTATTCATTCCTTTACTCGCCAAGAGCTGTCTCCAGCAGTGGAAAGCAAAGCCTCTTTTTTGATTGTTGAATGTTTTGATTCTATTTCTATCATTCCTTTCCTTCTACTGATGTTAGCATGCTAACCAGCTAACCCTGGTCTGCCCTGTCTTGTAAAACCACTTTGTCATAGTGAGTCACTGTAGCGTCCAGTCTGCCCTCAGTCCAACATGAGAGGGTGAAGAAGTAGTGCTGCCTCGAGGGCATATTCTAACCTCTTGTAAATGCAACAATTTATTAACAGCTATAAACGCTAATAAACTTGCATATTCGACCTTTAAATCCACAGCTACTGAACTTTATTAACATCTCTAAATGGAACACAGATTCAAATAATTGGTCATTTTGTCCAGTCAGCTGTGATCCACTATGAGGTTTTAGCGAGCGGAAAGGCAGAGTTACAAACACAATATCCAGGCCCATAACTATCATTAGCATATGATCCAGATTCTGCACTAATACAAGAAGGAATAACAAACAAAAGAGAAGAATTTATTAGAGGAAACACTCTCAGTCATGTCAACATCCAAATATTTTCATTCTGAAAAGGTTGTGTAAGAAGTTAGAGGGTTAATTCTTGACATTTGTAAAATCATGTTTATGACACAAACTGCAGCATCTCTTAGATCTCCATTGCATTCTTGTGTTTTAAAAGATAAACAGGTCTTCCGGCCTTTTCTCTATTGAATTTCTGTCTTTGCAGGATTATTGAACATCTGTGTAAAATGGCGGCTCAAGAGAGAAACCCTCGCGCTTTGATTCTGAGGAACTGACATCAAATACTGATGTTTACCTCTGATGTGATAGATCCCCGCTGTTTTATGCTAATACAACTTCAAAACACTTGTGTTGGAAATATCCCAAAGAGACATCACGCTGCATATTTCTGGGCAGTTTTGCATGATAATAACAGCAATACACCACCACAGAAATATCCAACAATGGCACAGTGCATCTAACATTTTGCACAGTGTCAGTAAGTTGTAGTGCGTGTCCACCCCACACCCTCCCATGCCGTGTTTGAGCACAAAACTTGATATGCCATCCATCCACTGATGCTTTTAGATTATATAACAGCAGCTTTATCCATCTTATTAATGAAACACAGATGTTACGGTGCAGTTAAGATTGTTCTATTCTACCAACATTTCCTTAAATATTTTACATTTCTGTGTTGCATTTACTGGAAGTGAGATTTGTATCACCCATGAGTTAGTCTGGGTTTATATTGAGTGTTGCTGGGAAACAAAAGAATGATGAGAAGATAATGAAAATAAGCTGACACTGAAACAATAAACAAGATGATAAGCCATGTGGATTTTCCAGATTTCTTCTGTGGCTTCTTCTAACTTCCAAGTATGCTGAAGGAATTTGGTGCAGCATGCCATTCCATATGTAACATCTTTTACCGAAAGTGCCCTCTTCTGAAACAATTTGTCAAAGTTACAATAACAATGTGTGATTCATTCTCACTGGGATAATTATATTATTTCACACATGCTGCAGATGGTCTCTGTGTTTCATTTGGGGCCTTACTAGCAATGTTAGCAGCGTGGCTCTGTAGTTGGCAATGTCAATCTGTTGGTCCATTACTTTGGTTCAAACTAAAATATCTCAAGATGTATTCAACAAATTGCCATGAAATTTTGTACGTTCATTCTGCCCAGATGGTAAGTCTTACAGACATTAGTGATCCCCTGAAATATACTGACAAATACTGGATAGACTGAAGTTAAATCCTCAACAGATATTCAAGGTCATGAGAGGAGGAATTCTTTCATTGTCTCTTGTCCCATGAGAATATAAGTTTTCATTTATTCAGTGAAATAGCCTGACACAAAAGTAAGACAAATCATCAAATGATCGTGGTCACTCAGTGCAATCGTCATTTCCAGTAAGTGCTTGAATTGAGACACAGTGTCGAAATTCACTCTGTAGGCCAGTGAATACACTGCCAACATATTGTGCCACATGTAAATGTACTGACTGAAATCTGAAAACCAATTTAAGACACAGTGTTGATTTTGAACAAAGACATTATAGACAAGGACAAGATGTGATCAGTGTTTGAATATGGGGGATAACAGTCTCACCTGGGAGACATTTATAGTGTTGTACTCAATTGTACACACAAAGTGACAGAGATGATAGTGTAACAAATAAAAGAGGAAGGAAGAAGCTGGAAACGTACAAGGTGGAACATTGTTGAAAGTTACTCAACAATCCAACAAGCACCTTCAGAGCTGTTTGATTTCCATTTCCATTTTGAGTTTCATCTCAGACATATCAACATAAATGAGCACTAAAAAGTGGCACAGAGTTCAAAGTCACAGCTGTCTCACAGTAGAACTAAAAACCTTTTCTTGTGATCCCACAATGATCCCGTAAGAGCTAAAGTAAAAGGAAAGTCTTTGGAACAAAATAAGACCAGAGACTAGAGGATTTCTTAAAAGCTTCTTTCCTGATAAATAGTGAAGTAGCCTTTAGCCTTGAGTTTGTCGACTGTGAAAGATGACATCTATTTGATTCCACATGTCTCCTTCTTTTTCTTTAGACAGCTCCACAGCATGTGGATATGGATGCCAGTGTGCCTGTCTGAATGCTGCAGTGAAATATTGCCTGTGAAATACGAAGCTGTCAAACATCTCCAAATTTAGCACCACAAAACAAAGCATCTTCACTGATGTTTTTACGGCTGAGGTTTCAGTGGAGAGGTGGGCTTCGTTGTGTGAAGTGCCCGTCTCTGGGGGGAAGTTAAGCCACAAGCTAATGAGGAGTTTAGGACTACAAAGGCATATTTTTCCACTTAATTGGAACCAGTTAAAAGCCAGAGTGATGGTATATCTTGAGAAATCTGTGGCATCTGATGAATGAGCTCCTAGATAAGGTGTTAAGTGTCTTTGAAACGAGATGAAATGACTGGATGGAGGTTAAAGTGACGGGAAGAACTGGCTAATTTTTGCTTGCTGTGTTGGACGGTGGGTGGCAGAACACACTGGAGGTTTCTCTGGGGGACGTTCCTGGGGTATTCCAGCTATGCGTGTCAGAGCGGCAACAGGACGGAGGTCATCGTTTATCCAGGGTCTTTAATCTTCACCAACCCCCACGCTCTCTCCTCTTTTCCATCCTTTTCCTCCCTTCCTCTCTCGTCGCTTTTTCACCTTTCTCGTTTTCCTCTTTCACCTCCTCCTTTTGTGATGGAGTAAGAAAAACAAGGTGGAAAGGCTGGAGGAGAATTGAAGGAGTCAAAGAAGCAAAAAACAGCATCCCATGTCAAATGTCAAAAAACAAAAGCCCTGAGAAAACAGACTGGGGACTTTTCTTTCCTTTTGGCAGATTTATCCAGTCTGGGTTGTAAAGGTGGGTGGCCAAGTGACGAGATAGTGTTATTATCTGTGTGTGTGTGTGTGTGTGTGTGTGTGTGTTTAGGTTTAGTTGAATGACCCCCCACTGAACTGTGAAGGAGCACAGGAGGCGAAGAAGGAGGGGAAACCCAGGGGTGGAGTGTGGTGAGACAAAATGGATGAGGGGGGTGGGAGGATGGATGGGAGGGGGAGTAAACAGAAAGAGAAGAAAGAGTGGAGAGAAAAAGTTATGAAAACAAAAGTATTGTAGCAGATGGGGCCAGGGTTTACCTTGGAAACAGCATTACAGCAGAGGAACTGGGGGAGCGCTCAGGAGGGGCGTGAGCCAAGCTGGAGTTTATCACAATCTCTGGAGACTGATGAACAGGGGGGACGAGGAGGAGGGCGTTAGAGGGGTCCCACACACACACACACACACACACACACACACATACACACGGGTAGCCGCACTCTTCACACACTGTGGGGGAAGAGATATAAAAGGGCTCCCAGGGAGAAAGAGCGCTCAGGCAAGCGTCTGAGCGCCCGTCCTGCTCATTTCCACACTGCTGTGCGTCACTGAATGTGTTTACACGAGTGTGTGCGTGCATGAGAAAGTGCACGAGTATCAGAGGGAAGCGTCCACTCTCTACCACAAAGGATTAAACTTTGACAGGTTTTTTTTTTTTTTTTACCCCTGAAGATAAAAGGAGTAATGTTTGACTGGATGGGGGGAGTTGAAGAGCTGCTGAAGCCTGGCTGTTCTTGAACCTGAGAACGTGTTTGATTTTGGGCTTTTTGGTTGAGTTGTTTACTCCTCTCCCTCTGAGTACTTTATACTTCCAAGTCAAGAGGTGACTGGGACTGCTTGCAGAGGAATTTCAACAGAAGCAGAAATTTTATCCCTCAGAGCTGCCACTCGTATTTTAATCTCTTTTTGATCACTCGATTGATGCACTGAGGCAGAATGGATGCCTCATTTCTATCAGATATAGACTATAATCATTCTTACGTGGATGAGCATTTTTACTTTGAGGACAATATTGATGGTTTTGGCATCACCATGGCCATTCTCTACCTCGTGGTTTGCATCCTGGGACTAGCTGGGAACTCCCTCGTCATCGTCGCCATTTTGAAATTAGACAAAATGTCATCTTCCACAACCGTGTACATCTTCAACCTGGCCCTGGCTGATGGACTCTTCATGGTTGGTCTGCCTTTCATAGCGAGTCAGAACTTCCAGAACCACTGGATGTTTGGCGACATGGCATGCAAAGTGGTAATGGTGCTGGACGGCATCAACCAGTTCACCAGTGTCTTCTGTCTGACGGTGATGAGCATCGACCGCTACATGGCTGTGGCCGACCCACTTCGATTTGCACGTTGGCGAACGCCACGCTGCGCCAAGATCAGTCTCGTCATTCCTGTGGGTGTTCTCCCTCCTCACCATTCTCCCCATGGCGCTTCACTTCTCAGCCAATCAAGGCCTATGTATACCAGATTTTGTCTCGAATGCCTGGTGGCTTGGCGTCCTCTCTTACACCTTTGTCATGGGGTTTGCTTTGCCATTCATGCTGATGACTGTATCCTACGCTGCGCTGCTGCTTACCCTGCGGTCCCAGCGACTCCAGACCCCAACACCGAGCCAAGAGAGCCACCGGCTGGAGCAGCAGGTCACCAAGATGGTCGTGGCGGTGGTGGTTGTGTTTGGCATGTGCTGGCTGCCGTTTTACACCTTCAACTTCTGCTCCTTGTATCAAAGTGGTCTGGTCCTCACTTTCGCCAGAGCTTTTGAGTTTGTGGTCCTGCTGTCGTACTCGTGGAGCTGCGCTAACCCCATCCTCTACGCCTGCCTCTCCGACACCTTCAGGAGGTACTTCCGCACCCTCCTCTGCCCCGCTGAGAAATCATCTCCCAGCATGCAATGCAACACTGAACGGTATGACGTAAATGACACAGGTGTGCGGGATGTCACTGTTCTGGCATAGAGACTGACTCACCATTTATTTCCATTTTGTGTCATGATGCACTGCAAGATATTTTCAACTTACTTACTCATTTGATTGTGATTAATCCTAATTTGTGTTTTCATTTTCTCTACTTAACTGAGAAACTGCTCAACATCCATCATTTCCCTCCAAGAATGAAATTGCGCATATTTCCTTTCCTTTGCTTTCTTCTTGACTGGACATTGAGTTGTGTATTTACAAGGCATGCATTTTGTTCATCGCTGTCTCAAATTGATCAGGTGTCTTTGGAGATTGGGGTTTTCAGCACACTTTTGTTGATCACACACTGCCCAGCAGAAAAGTTTACCCTGTCCTTCCTGTGGAAATCAAACTGTTGCTTTCATAATGTCTGATTCCTTTCTCAGGCAACATTTCTTAAAAAAGAAGGAAAATGCTCATCAAACTGTATGATCCAATTGGACTTTGATGATTTACACAACTCTCTTTTGTGGATTGATGTCTTGATTGAGTACAGGCCCTCCTCCTGCTCTCTCTGACTCATACCTGTTGATGAGGTGACCTTCTCTCCTGCATCTCCTCATACTGCTTTTCAGCAGAACTAATGAAAGGAGGCACAAGAGGCTTGGTGGAGTGTAAACAGAATAGCACTGGTCGCATACCTTTGACCGAAAACCAGCATGCAAAGACGCTCACTGACAAGCTCCTTGACTCCCACAGCTGGATTATGTTCTAGTGGCTCTAAGTGTAGGAGAGCATCAGATGTGTGTATTTGTGCCTGGGTGGCTATGCACCTGTACATACGCTTGTGAGGAGCCTTGTGTGACTTACTAAAGAAGATATTCAAAAGACACTTGTTCCTGTAATATGAAGGAGAAAAAAAAACAGCACTTGTCCTCTGCTACAGAGTGTATATATAGCTGCAAAATGGATACTAGCACTTCAGCTTAGAATTTTGTGCAGTCAGCCAAAAGCCTTGTATCTTCAAAATGTCAGCAGATGAGAAAATTTAAAAAGCTGTCTTGGGTTTAGTTTGATGGATTTCACTTCAAAGGCATCCATAAAGTCACACAGAGTGTATTATAACTGAAGAAGTGATTTCTATATAATAGCAGTTGCATGTATCTTTTGCTTAACTTTCATAAAGGCCCCTTTCTCAGTGGAATTAATATACATCCTGGTTGGCAGGACGTGAATAACAGACAGCAAAAACACAGAACTGTCAGAACAGATGTTTGCTATCAACTATCAGTTATGTAAATATGTATAAATGAGAAAATGATGTCTGTGACAATCTGAATTGTGTTGAGAGAAAGATAAATCTGATATTAGAATATGAGTGTCTCATTTTAAAACATTTTAATCGACTTACACCACATCCAAACACAAAAACATATGTTTTGGAAAGCAAATGATGTTACTGAGGCTGTGAATTAAGACGTGTTGTTGGGCCATGATATTACACATTATTTCATATTGATTATTACTATTTTACCATAGCTTCTCTGCTCTGTATCCTGTAAATGCATTTCTTAGATGTTATTGCTATATATTTTGTAAATGAATAATTTGTCTTACATTTTATGCTTAGTTCTGTTTTGTACCATATCTCAGTGCAAATAAATGAGTCGCAGCCCTGTTTTATCATTCTGTTTTCTGTTTTCTTGTGTGAACGCTGGAGAATTCTTCTTATTCGTAATATTGTCTTTAAGAGTAAAAGACCAGCAATAGTATTTTTTACAGTGGGGTTCTGCTACTGTTACTCAACTAACTGTTAAAGATTAAACCTTGTGTCTGTATTGGGATCCTGTGTCATTTTTTTAGCAGTTTAATTTCCCCTAAAAACTCATTAGATAGTTTCATTAAAATATCAAATCACACATTGATCAGGATCTCTCAGTGTACTCTGTGTGCCTTTGGGGGGAGCCAGCCCCTAGTTTAGTTATCCTGCACTGAACTATCTAACATCTGAAACAGCTCACCCATCTATAACAGTAAAATACTTACACATCAGTTCATCAACAGTATAAATGATCTAATAATGTAGTATATGATAATATAGTAGTAAAGGCTTTGAATGCATGACTGTTACTGTAAAGGAAAGAAAAGTATTGAAACTGTCTGGTGAATTTTTGGATTGCCAAAACACCATGGTCTTCTTTTGTAAGATAAACAAGCAAACTGAGTGTCTTCTTGACCATCTGCTCCCCAAAGGGCATTCTGTGAACTGGAAAGACTTTGTAAATGTCAAGCCTGCTAGCTGAGACCCACTTGTGTCTGCCGGCTTGTTTTTAAAAGAGCTAATAAACCCTTGCCACATCTCCTGAAAGTTTTAAAGATGCTCGAGTGCCAACAGCAAAGAAGAAATTTGATGGACAGTAAAATGCAAGAGGAGGCCAAGACCAGCCTCAAAAGCAGAAAAACCTTCACCAAATGATCTCACATCCTAATTAGTGTAGAATCATGGTGTCCTCACAAGTTTTAACATGTTTAGATGAGTTTCCAACATCTATTTAGCTTCCAAGTATAAATGTATATGAAATAACTATATATATATATATATATATATATATATTAGTTTTCTACAGTTTTCTGCAGTTAGTGCCTTAGAATGGGATGTTGCAGTGTTTAGAAATCCTGAATAACAAGGTGTACAGGTCTGAGAGGGTCACTGAGTCCTTGGTCATGTTATCAGTCTCTAGTGGAGACTGATAGTGGGGGGGTCGTGTCATAGCCCTGCTGACACCACTACTGCTGAATATTGAACCCAAACCAGAGGTGCCTTTAGGTGCAATTCTTTTAACTGGTGCTAGCTCTCTGGGTGCTAGCTCTCTGAGTAGTGTGTCTTGGTTGTACTTATCAAGTTTTTAGTTAGTTGAGGAAGATGTTAATAGTTTTTACAATTATACTAAATTACCAAACAATATTTAAAAAATGCAGTTTCAACAATTTGCACAATATGTCCCTATTAAAATTAAATAAAGATGTTCTTAATTATGTATCAACAAAATTAATTTTAATTATGCATTCCAACATTTTACATAATATTGACATAAAACATCATTAAGATGAATAAATAAAATAAACGGTCAAAAATAAATAAGAATGAGTTGCCGATGAGAAGATCTCTATAACACATCATTTCCCACAAAGCTGCTGTTCCTGCAAATGTCTCTAACATACATGGGTTACAAGATACAGAGCTGGTGATGATGCTGCACTGCTGCTGCTGCTGCTGCTGGTGATGATGATGATAATGTTGTGCTTGATGATGCCTGGCTGTAGCTGGTCATAGCTAAATGCAGATAGTTGTTGTCTGTCAGGGTGCTTCAGTATTTGGATTTGATCATTTTCATGACTGTGAGGGCTGATTCTCACTGGAAAAAGAGCCAAATTGTGTTTAGTTGTATTGAACATTTTCACTTGCTCTCTGTTGTCCAGCAGAGTCCAGAACTACTCATCTCCAGCCCTGGCTTTGAGATCAATGTCACGCTGCTGGTTTTATGGTCTCATTTTCCAAAACTGGTGATGTGTTCATTTGCAGGACTGTGGCCATTTAACAAGCAGCATTGCTCCAAGTCTCTGCTCATGTGTGCAACCACAGTGAATCAAAATCTGTGAAAATGTGTGCAAGTCAGACACTCGCACTTTGCTCAATGTGGCAGACAGGTTCCCACTCTGTCACCTACATTTCAAAGCACCAGAGGTTGTCATGGTAGGAATTCATGAAAGAAAGCACATTCCCAAGTACTAATTGAATAAGAGGTATCTGGAGAATGTGTCTTACACTTCCATTCTTCATTTATTCTGGCATTCAAACCTATTAACCGTGACATTCCTAAGTCATAAACTGTGTTTTTGTGCTGCATTTATTATCTCTGAGTCTCTATTAGCTTCCAGTATAAGATGTATTGTGCAGGCTACTTGAAAATAATTTGATTCGTTCCATTTAAACCTGGATGATGATGGATCATGTAGATGCAGGTAAAGTATAAAACTACTCAGTGAAACCTGCAAGGTTTTTGGTGATAACAATAAACCAATAAATAAAACAACCTTCACTTCCTTTGCTTCATGTCAGACCCCCTTCCACCCCACCCCCATACTCTTTTCTTTGTTTCCTGTCCGCCACCATCAAAACTTAATCATCTTAAGTAATATGGAATATAGAATAAAACCAAACATAATAATTTTGCTCTTCAGGAAGAGAGTCCCATTAATATGAGTGATAGGAAACTGATTCATGAGCAAGCCTCATTTGAGGGAATAGTTCAATTCTTGTTTTTTGGGAAATAGACTTATTCTTTTTCTGGCAGAGAGCTAGATGAGAGGACTGATACTGCTCTCATGTCTGTGTGTCAAATATGAAGTTACAGCCAGCAGCCTGCTACTCACTTTTAGCTTAGACTGGAGAAAGGGGAGAAACAGCTCACTAATTAACACGTTATATCTTTGTTGTTTAATTCCTACAAAGATTTCAGCGAGATTCTGCTCCCAGCCAACAAATCATCTGGCACATAACCCACCTACGATGGGGATTTGTCATTTTCAAACTTGGTTTTTTGTATGAATTAAGCAAACTAGATATATAGTGTTAATTGATGGGGTTTTTTTTAGCCAAGCTAGCTGCTCTCTCTCGTTTTTGCTATCATTACATAGTCAACATTAGCATCAATGGCTGTTAAATTAGTGTGTCTAGAGGAAATGTTGCGAGTTCAGCATCAAACTTCATCTCTTAGCCCACCAAGAGCTGTCTCCAGCAGTAGAAAGCAACACCACTGTTTTGCTTCTGGTGCTATCACTTCTTTTCATCTACTGAAGTTATTAAGCTAACCAGCTAGCCCTAGTCTGTCTCGTCACTTTACGATAGGAACTCACTGAAGTGTCCAGACTTCCCAGAAGAAGCAAAGCTGCTCAGAGGACATAAAGTCTAACCTCCACTGTAAACACAATGATGTCTGAAAGTCTTAGCAAGGACCACCACCCACTTCTGGTAAGAACCCACATTCAGCAGTGGAGAAAACTTACAAATAGCCCTGTTAAACTAAAGCAATAGGTTGCTTTAAACAGTAGTTGAAGTAATAGGGCTGATAAGGATGAAACACTGGCATTTGTCCTGACTAATTAAGAGTGTATTTTCCCCAGCAGCACAATTTGTGAAACACAAAACAAATCAGGTTTTTAATATCATAAAAACAACCAGCTGTGGTGATAAAACTAGCTACTAGCCAAAAACCACAACACTGCACCGCTTAAATGATTCAACAAAACACACGGTGAATCATTCAGTTAACCTCTATTCAATTAAATGTACTGAATGATACAAGATTTACAATGTATTGTAACACCACAATCCAAAAGGTCAGACTAATTAAACAGCCTGAAGTGTGTGTGTGTGTGTGTGTGTGTTTGTGTGTGTACTGTATGTGTGTGTTGGTCCTAATTAAAGAACTGGCAGACAGTAGTTATTTTCATTGGTCCGTTTTACGTGGACCGATCCAACCTTCACCCTCTACGTGTAATTAAGACCAGATGCAAACTGCCAGAGAGGTTTCTCAGTAAAGAATATTGATGGGACCCCTGAGAGAGAGTGAGTGTGTGTGTGTGTTTGTGAGTGTGTGTGTACGTCCATGACGTGATTAGAGGAACAGATCAATAAAGGTCAATTAGGTAATCTACATAGCCCACTTGCTGTCAGGCATTTCTTCATTTCCATCGGATGTATTGGGTTTGATTTCCTCCTTCTTCTTTTTCTCCATTCCTGTCATTCCCTCGCCTCATTTCCCAATAATGGATTTATATTTTTAAATCTTTAAATCCTATTTCTCTCTGATTGTGCAACAGGGCTGACAATTGGCCCAAATTTACATGTTTATGACAAAAACAAGACACTGCTGAGCCTTGGCTGCAGTATGGCAGCAAACAGAAACAGCAGGAATTATTATCACTCTGCTGTGCTCTTGGACAGCACATATGTGAAGTATTACTGTTTGGCAACAATTCAGATTACTTTGACATCTGCCTAATGGAAAGGATTTTGCTTCTGTTTGATATATACTTGTGTTATTGTGGAAAACAGCTCGTGCTTTTCGAATGTTGTAGGTTACAAGAATTTTGTAATCAGCTTTATAAGAGATATCATAATCCATCCTGTCTCATACTTTTGTCTGGTGATGATGCACTAATTTGGATCATTCAGTGGTAATTGTATTATTAGTTAATGCAATAGAAGGCAACTAAGTGCATGATGATGATCATCACAGTGGCTGCCTTTAAGGCTAATAAGGGCCAAATCCAGAGAGGGTTGACATCCAAAGAGTACACACAGGTGATGGAAAGAAATTTACTGAAGTACTTTACTAGAATATTTCCAGTTTCTGGAAATATGCTTCTCATCTGACTGCTATTGTCATTAGTTTTGCAGGTATTTGATCGTAAATCAAAGTATGGGACAGACTGAAATCTTGACCTAATGGTGATGAATCGAGGGGTGAAAGGTTGTGTTTTAGGCATTCGCAATAAAAATTAATTTTAAAAATCATGGTGGTGAATTGATAAAATTGTGCAGGTTTAGATATTCAGAACAGCTGCACCCTTATTTTCATGTCTACAATTTAATGGTTCCCCCAAAGAATGACTTATCCTTAACTTCTCTGGTTCATTAATCATTTCGATGCAAAGATAAAATATCAGTATTTCAGTAAAAAAAAAAATACAAATATAGAACTTTTTTTTTTTTTATATACTTCAGATTTATTCATATTTTCAGACATCAGTTCATCTTGATATTAAACTATCTTGTCGTACTGTAAATTACTTATAGATGATCAGTAATAAGTATTATTAATTATAGTTAGACATTTTTTGCAAACACTAATTTTTGATGAACTATTTTTTTATTTTGTATTTATTAATTCATATTTTACGCAGATTTTATTGTTTTTTATTTTACTCATAAGCATCTGACATCTCACCACTGGCACACAGAAGAAAAAAACTGTTGTTGTTGATTGTGAAACAAGAGTGAAGCAAGAGCTATTCAGTGCATCTCATGGCCATGCCTATATTAAATACATTTTCCATATCAATAATTTATAGGTAAGGTTATGGCAGTAATGACCTTGTGCTTTACATGGACTGAAAAATGAACATGAAAGAGAATGGAGAATATTGTACATCATCTAAAGAGAAAAGATCAGAGAAGATAATACTGAAGGATCTACCTTAAAGATGAGGCACATCATTTGTATGAATTGAGAACAATGAAGGGGTTATTTGATTGCACATGTACCCTTTCAAAGTTATGTTTGTGCCTCAAGTCAGATTTCTCAGTGAGTGATAATGATATTCTTAATGAATAAGACCAATGTCCCACTCATCTTAAGTAATGGATTACCATTACAAACAGTCCTGGGCTTTGATTCCTGTGGGTACTTCCAAACCAATCCTCATGTGTACATAACAAAACTTCTGATGTTAGTCTCTCTTATAAAATAGACATAATGCTATGACTCAGTCTGGACGTTCAGCCAGATCCAGAGTGAGGTATTAGTTGGTGCAGTCAAATGAAACTGTAAATGTGAATTCACACAAAAGCTGCACTAACACATACCTGATTCTTTTCAGACATGTTTTCACTCCTCAATGTGAAAACCGGTGCAATTTTTGACCTTCCGGTGCTTTTTACATGTTTGTAATAAATCAATTTTTGCCACATCTTTGCTAAAAATGATAACTGTAACACTTCTACAAAGACCTCTTAAATCTGGACCTGAGTGTCTGCACACAGACACTGCTACTGCTGCCGTACAGAACTATTTATCACAAAGACTGAATCAATGTTTCAACAAGGTAATTCAGGTTGGGACGCCTTGCCTTTCTAATTTCATTCCCTTTGTTGTGTCTCTGTGTCAGAGTGTATTCTATACAGATTCTGTAATCTTGCTCGAGGACACAAAAGCAACATAATCTACCCTGTCCATGCTCTCTGTGCATGGTTTTGTTTTCTTTTAACGTAATCTAAAACGTGTCTTTTCCACTTCATTCTGTGTCTGAAACCAACCAAACCATCCGTCTTCATTAACATGTTCCCCCAGGGAAACAACATAATCTAGATTCCCACTGGAAATTGTCCCAGGATCCCGCAGAGGGCAGCGTACAGGACCAAGTTAAGTTTATCAATGAGCTGTTTTTAGGTGCTGGGGATCCGATGACAGGCTGACTCTCACAGTGATAAGGTAATTACTTGTGTCTAATTTGGCCACAGAACACTCCACAGACTCTTCAGTCTATACTAAGTACAGAAATAGCTGCAGAAAATGTGCATATTTACTGGAGATGATCTGCTGCTGCACCCGGAAATATAAGTTCTCTCTTTTTTCAGCCATTAGAGGGTACAGAGGATGTTCAGATAATAAGCTAAATATACTGGTCTATATTTGTGAGATCCTTCTCTCCCTTGTTGTCATTCCTGCGTTGTTTTTGCAATACATCTCCCAGAGATCACACACATAATGTCTCTCTGGTGATGATATATTTTAGGCTGATACTGCTAATGGCCCAGTTCTTTTTAAAGGAGCTATTTGCAAGATTTGCTATTACAACATTAGCCTTCAGCAACAGCTGTTTACCAGAAATATTGTGAGTTCAGCATCAAACTTCATTCCTTTACTCACTAAGAGCTGTCTACAATGGTGGAAAGCTTGTTAGCGTGCGCAAAGTAACGATGGCTGAAGCTCGGGGCAGGCAACCGTCACCACCACCTGATCCCAGCAAGAAAAGCTGAAAATGTGTAGGTGTAACACGCAGAACGTCTCTGTTTATGGTTTAGATTTTGTCAGCTGAGAAGATGATTGGAGTAGTAACTGATAGCTAGTGCAAAACTTTATTAGCTGGTTCAAAATGCTTTCATCAACTGGCTTTTCACTGTTTCTTGGTTCATTATTTAATCAAGTTTCATAATTAAATCAAGTGCAAAATAATCAAGTTGAATCAGTCAATCAATGTAATATCAAACAAAATTGTATGATTGTAATCTGAAGCCCTTAATTGTGTAACATCTCATTAAAGATTTGATTAGAGATAAGTTATTAGAGTCCACTGGGATTGCAGTTTGTCATATTGAACATTTTCACATCTGTAACGTAAGAAGGCAGCATTTTGTTTGTTTGCATCAGTTCATAATAATGACTATTTCCTACAGCCATAAAGATAGAACTGTTTGTCTTGCCTCTGTGCCCTTAGTCTACAATGCCACAGTGATGTACTGCTCTGCTGAGAATGAATTGAAATAAAAAACAAAAACGAAATAAGAAGTGATTACAAGAACATCCACAGGCAGAATATGACTGTAGTTCTCACACAGATTGTCGCTGTTAAAATGAAGCTTAACTAGGCTTCAGAGGCTCCAGCAATCCTTCTGTCAATCTTCTATTCACAGTTAGTAAAGCAGATTTTGGTGGTGCTTCTTGACAGCCTGCATGGATTCCAGTTTTGGATCGTAAAGGTGCTCCATCAGAGCAAATTATTCCAAATTATACTAAGTGGAACTTAGCAGCCATACAAGCCCCCAAAACATGTGTCCGCTGACAGCTCACAGTCCGATCACAGCAACACCACAGTGGCATGTAATACACTTGTCATCTCATGATGATTCACAGCCTTGAGAAATGTTTCTGCACAGCCTCAGAGACATATTGCAGCGGTCATGATACCGTCACATGTTGTCTGGGTGAGAGAAGATTTCTTATGTAAGTTCACAACTTGCTCGTGGAGTATAGAGACTGAGTGTTTAAAGTTTAATAAAGGCAGCAGGCCTGCTGGCTGTGTACATGTAGCAACGTGAGTTTGAATCCTACACTGCAATGACTTTGTTGACTCACCTGCTCTGCACTGCACCACATTATGTTTTAGTGATATCTGCACAGAATAGGGCTTTTGTTGTGAATAATTTGAGCTCATCATCAGTATCTTAATGTTCTCTCACCACATGCTGCCACTATTACACAGACACAAGTCTGGTGTTTTAGGCAGACAACGCTGTAGCATGTTCCCCTGATCCTCTAAATGTCAAGCATTTAACTCTCTTCCTGCGTGCTTCAGTGAACAACTGGATGTCTCAAAACCTAATGCAACTGAAATCACATGCAGAGAATAGATCTGAACATGCCTCGGATCACTGGTAAAAACCCTATACAAAACAATAAGCAATGAACTGAGGGAAGTTATTGTTCTGTACTAATAAGCTTGCTAACAGGACAGTTAGCACTGTCTGTTTCAGTTGGTTGGTCATGTAAACAGCATATTCAGTTTAGGAAACTATTAGTGGAATATTAATTTTCATTAGCCAGGAAAAACAATTTCAATTCTAGATTTGTCTTTTTTACAGTGAAGAAAACTGCTCCTGCCTCCAAACCATAGACAGATCCCAAAATGTGGCGTGACCATCGCACTCCTCTATCTCTAGGTGGTTTGCTGCCTCAACTGCAAATATTTAAAAGAGCAGACAGTGTGACATAGTTATGACATTCACATTTCCATTTCCATCTCCATCGTGACTCGTACACTTCTTCAACAGGTGAGAGACACAGAGCCTCAGTGTCAGAAGTGCGCTAACACACAGAATAAGTGCAAGGACAGTGCGCAACAAAAAAGAAGCACATAGAGCTACTGATCTGACAGAGTTTATATGAAAATAGGCTTTTAGAAGTTGTGTACAGGCTCTTTTCTGTGCTACGTGAGCTCTATCAAAGTGGGTTTTCAGAAGCATTTTCAAAGAGGATACCAATTTTCCAGTCTGATTTTGACTGGCTGGTCATTCAGTGCACTAAAAGCTAAAGCACTGTCTCCTTAAATCTGAAATGTAGTTTTTGGTGAGTCAGCCTGAGAATCTCAGACTGTGTGCTGGTTGATAAGGAAAGAGGTGATAAGGAGAGAGATACAGTCTGGGGTCCAACTGTGGTAATGGGTAGGATCTTAAAATCAATTCTAGTGTCTGTTAAAGGGAAGTAAGATGTTCTTTTTCCTTAGGTTTGGTTAAAAGCGTCACTGCAGCATCCTATTTAGAGTCTGTGATTTGTTTTCTGATTTATGTCAGTTGAAAGATGTTTTTGCCAATCATAAGGACATGTAGGATTGGATTCAGTATCTTTCAAACCCAAAATTGAACAGGTTCTAGTAATATTCCTGAAATGGCAGGGGCAGGAGTGGATGACCTTGCCGATACGAAATTCAAAACTGAGACTGTAATCAAACATCGCACTTGGTTTCTGACATAATGCTTAATGTACAGGGCACTGAGTGAGGACCAGTAATGAGAATTTCAGTTTGTCAGTTTCAATTTGAATATGTGCAAAAAAGTGAAATGGATACTGTGAATGCTGGGGCCAAGCAGAAGCATACAAAACAAGAACAAACCTGGTCCCAGAGCGGGTCTCTGGGGAACTCTACAGCTTACCAGGGAGGGAGGTTAAACATGGTCACTGATAGAAAACAAAGCATCTTTTATTCAGCATGTGAGAATCAAACCTCTTAAGAGCTGTCTCAGACTGCCTCACAAGTCCAGTTAATACTAAATATATCAAGTATCTTTAAGTCAGAACATTATTCAATTCCAGTCCTCTCAATCAATGCAGTGACAAATTGCTACTAAGAGATCTGCTTTAGGAAAACAGTGGCAGGCAAAATAGTCATGGACGGATTAGTGAACTCATCTACCAGGCACACGCTCAGGGGCCCAGGGACCCAAGAGGTCATATTAACGTTTGACAGAAGAGCTCTGAACAGCCTTGATGGTTTCCTATAATATTCTGTTTCTTATATTCAACAGTATTTGATGTAATATATGTGCAGACAGGGTGTCTGTGTGGCCCTGCTGTAGCAGGGATTTTCAGGAGGGAGTCAGACAGCCTTGCTTCATCTCCAGTGTGAACTAAATGCTAACATTCAGATGCAACAGCAGCAGCTGACAGTTCTGCTTCACCTGCAAAATTTCACTTCAGAGACAAAGCAATTACCAAGAGCCATGAAACGACTACAATGAGATGCAAAACGACTTCAAGGAGACACAAAGTGACTATAAGGAGATGCTGTTTTTGTGTCTGTGGGATCCAGTGTCCCATTTTTCCATCCAGCCTTGTCCTGGCCTAGTGCGACACCGACAAGCAGTGTCACTCAGTGCACCGCACTAAAATGTTGAAATGAATTAAACTTTTATGTGAGGCAAAAAATGGCCACAAAATCGGTTTGTCCACCATCAACACCCATCGAGAGAGAGTTTTTGTTTCTGTTTTAAAGCCAGGCGACAGGGAACTTCTCCTGTCTTGTTTTCTTTTGAAGCTGTGCATGGAAGAGACACTCAGGAAGAAAAATAAAGAAATATTCAAAGCTCTATGACCTTGAGGACCAGTCATTATCTTTCTGTGTGTTGGTGTGTGATCCTGTTGATATGCAGCACCTTGGCACTTGCTCTGGGTGCTATGGGCATCACATGGTGTGTGGTATAATGTGCTGCAGCACTGCACTGTCACCAGGAGTCAAAGTGATAAACAACAGATAAATCACGTCATAATGAATGCTTACTCTCTCCCTTGAAAAGTTTCACAACGAGCGCCGTGTCAAGGTTCTGCATTTTGCAGCAGCATTGAATCAGTCACACTCTGTAAATGTGTTTGTGTGCTTATATGCCGGGGGCCATGAAATGTATGTGAAGCTGGCTGAGAAGATGGCAAAAGAATAACACATGACGGGGCAACAGGCAAGAGCCGTTGGGCTGCAGAGGGAAAAAGAGGTGTATTTGGCGTGACATTTTTCTTTCGCTGCTTCACTCTTTCCAGCAACACCTTGTCTAAACAGCAAAAACAGAACGTCAGTGGCGCAGGCTGCAGTCCCCCCTCAGTGTCTGTCCTGGATCTGTTCAAACAGACTCGACAGAGTTCACAGCTCAAAGTACACAATCACGGACGTAAATGCCTAAATGAGAAATAAAGCTACTCCTCTGTAACAGCGTGGAGAGCACAGCTAGCATTCTACTGTCTACAATGGCAGAGACAGCTGCATTGGTTAAAATGGGAGTGTTTCTGTTACGTTCAGCTGACATGTTATTTTTCTGCATAAATGGGGACAAACGCAGAGTGTGAGAAACTGTCTGGTCTCAGTTTTTGATCTAAAGGCCTTATCATGAATGGACCTTTACCCTTCAAACTAGGCTTCATGTTGACTTAGACGTGTGTCACAGTTGAAGGCCAAGTGGAGCTGTTGGGCAATGACAGTCAGGGCTACATGTGTGTTTGTGTTGAGAGGACAGCACAGAGAAAGTCTGAGAGTCATTACACTGTGTATCAGCAATGTACTGCATTTTAAACATCAGTATATCCAGATGAGATCGTGGCCCAGCCAACAGCACTTGATTCATTAATGTCAGTCCTTGACTGTTTTCATTCCCTTTGATCATTTTCTTTCAGCAGGATACTTTGTGGGTGATGGTATCGAGGAGTAGAGTCAATTTTAAAAATGGATTTTTTATTGAAATGAGTAGCCTACTGCTTTACTGATCACACATACAGCAAACTGACTAATTAACTCCAGAGTTGTGATGTAAGGTAGCTTTAAGTGGAAATTTGTACTTTTTCTCTGCCACCAAATGTTTTTCTTAGCTGGGAGCGGGTAGGGGTGATGGTTGCTTGGCAAGACCTTCAGCCATCATTACATTTCCAATACATGCAAGTACGCCCTCAGAGCAGGACAGACTGGATGCTACAGAAAGAGACAAGACGGGTCAGCCTAGCCGAAACTAGCTGGTTAGCATCCTAACTTCAATAAAAGAAAAGAAGTGATAGAACTGGTAGCAAAATATTGCTGTTGCTTTTCGATGCTGTGGACAGCTAGCCTGCCTCTTTTGAAAGGTAGCAAAATCCACCTGCCAGCACCTCTAAAGCTAAAGAAATGAACACATTATATCTTTGTTTAAATGAAAATTAGAATTTGCAGTGTCACAAGGGGTTACATGTCGGACTGTTTCTTTGCAGTAACTCCCTGACGTCTCCGCTGGTTGCCTGACAACCTCACCTGACCTTTACTGTGTGTTTAGACAGAGCCTGAGGTGGATTTCAGAGGCGCTGCAATTACATAGAAAGTCGAAGGAAAGATGAGACACAAATTCCCCAGGAGGTGGTGCAAAATTGAAGCAAAGATGGGTCTGTGTGAGTTGAAAATGTTTCTATTTAAAGAAAAACAGAATGTGGGTATCCTGAGCCTCAATGAGCACAAAGTGGAAGGACTGGAGGGAAATGACCGAAAGCACAGGTGTAACTCAGTAGAGTACGTGGTGCCTAATGCTGGGCCAAAAGAATCTTATTTTAGTTGATAACACTAATATAAAAACACACAACAACCCATTGGTAGTGGGTGAACTTAACACAGTATTGCATCTGTGCTATATTGATCCAAAGTTTAACCCAGTATTTTTTAGTGTGTGGGCTACACTTGGCTGTACTATTCTTGAATGATGGTACAAGGTTCTAATGTTACTTTCTTCAAACATTTCAGACTTGCTGATCATTTAAAAATAAACTTGGGAGCTTTTGCTTGTTGGTGAGAACCTACTGACCTCAAACCACAGCAAACACAAACCTGAACCAATGACCCTCCTGACTGGACACTGGTTTACATGGATGGGGATTTCTGCTCTGAATAACTGAAGATCTCATCCTTCTTTTATCTTGCTTTCTCCTCTGAGTATAGCTTCAGTTCCTCCTATCATTTTCTACTTAAGTAGAAATATTAATCTTTGATAGCTGGTATTAATAATAGCAGCACTTTTGTGTTGCTATGTTGAGAGAAGTGGCAGGACATTTTCTCATGGAGCTCTCCTCTGAGAGAGGTCGCGGAAGACACCCGTCATCTGCACTTGCTTGAAAACTCCTCCTTTATAACGACGGAAAAGGGGGACAGCTGGATTGGCTTCATCCATCAGATCCGGGTGTCATCACCGTCGGCTGACAGGAACGTAGCACCGACTGACTGTGATCTGCACTTGCAAGGCCTGGACACTTGAAATAATTGCATGGGGAGCTGGTGGATTAGGCGACAGACCGTCTGCAACATTCTGTTTAGCATCTTGAGGTCGTTTTTTTCCGGCACTTTCTCTGCAGGGATCAACAAAAAAAGAAATGTTTTTGATGCCACTGGAGGAGAAACATTTTGCCATAGCTGCTGTCAAAGTTCAGGTATGTGCTCTTCGTTTGGTTTATCTTGACACTGGTGTGGAGCTCTGTTTGATGTTGCAGAGCTGTCGTCTTTAATGATAGAAGGCACCAGAAAAAGAGACAAGTCATATGCATGACTCAAAATCAGCAAACTGCCGGACACCGACGCACACAGGGTGACGCGTTCAGCGTTTCTGCTCTCTCTCTCTCTCTCTCTCTCTCTCCCTGCGGCGCAGTCCGTGCGTCCTGCCGCTCTGTCCTCGCGAGGGGTTTCGGTGCCAAAAGACTTTCTTCTTGGACGCAGCGCACTCTGAGCGCACGCTGACCTTTCCTTTTTCTTTTCATTCAAACGCGTTCTGCCAAAGTTAACAAACTCGGAATACATTCTTTGAGGTAAAACAATGACCTGAGAGGTGTAATAGTGAGGGCGGTGAGTTAGTGGGCGGCTGAGCGCCAGCGCCCGTGCGTAACACGAGCAGGTGGATGGAGAGGCTGGCGGGATGCGGCTTTCCGAGCAGGTCAGCGCCGCTTCGGA
This sequence comes from Lates calcarifer, assembly GCF_001640805.2. Lineage (NCBI taxonomy): Eukaryota > Metazoa > Chordata > Actinopteri > Centropomidae > Lates > Lates calcarifer. Next base: position 2,149,701 of record NC_066855.1, read on the forward strand.
GCGGCTGGACTCCACGTTCTCTGCTGAGGGACATCTTCCACTATGGACTTGATATGAGGATGAAGTTCGCTGTTTAAAAGTAAGTGAAGCTGTTGAAGAATAAGAGGGAGAAGGGGAATTTTGTGCTGATTCTTATGGTGCTCATTGTCTTCATCTGTTGGTATTTCTGTGAGATCTCTGGTTTCGCTTGTGCGCACCGTGACACGATTCTTAAATCGGCGTTTCTGTTTTGTCTGAGTAAGAGTGTAAAAGTTACGTTTTTATCAAACCTATTGTGAAATAGCTGCACACGTGCGCTAAATCATGGCGCTTCTGGCTTCCAAATGCAGTTAAATGACAACTGAATTAAATCCCCAACTCAAACCCACAACATGTGCTTTGTGCACATTCTAAGATCTGTTTCTGTGTGTTGGTGTAAGAGGAGGTAGACCTGTGTTTAATCTCAGCACATTAAAAATAACTGAAACAGGTGCAATTCCACTGGAGAGACGCGCGTAATTATCTCACCTCCCGCACAGCCAGGGGAGTAGCAGACTCAGGGCGAATAAGGGGATTGTTTTTCAATTAAGAGGTCAAAGGTTTGAAGCCTGCAGTCATTTCACGTCAAAGTCCTTGAGAGGAAAGATAAACCAACCTGCGCCCTGCTGGATGAGAGTTTCCACTTTCTCGTGAATGAAGGAAATGTCCCATTGAGCTGGACATTTATCACAGGCAGCCCGCAGGTTATAGTGCGAGGCTGCATCAAGCCAAGCTGCTGCTGCTTCCCTGGCATCACTTCATCTGTTCACACAGTCCGTGTTGAGATGAAGGACTGCTCCTGACACCTGTCCAGCAATTTATCATTTCTTCTGAAGCTCAAGAAGCCTATCAGACTTTCTATTGGCAAGAATTTCAACTGAGTATTAAATCCTCATTTACACGTAATAAAGGCTACAATTAATCTGCTTTATAATTAAACTACAACATGTTGCCAAATTATCCTGACTCACATACACTAGGTTCATGCTAGCAAATAACACTGACAATGCTTTTTCAGTTGTCAGATGTCAGTTGTCACACACACACACATACACTTCACAGATACCTGTTTGAATTTTTGAATTTTGCACTTTAAGGTAATAAACCACAAGATTTTCATCACTATTTTTCCATTGAACTAGCAGTTAGTCCACTCAGTAGTTTTCACTGTAAGTGGTAGGGTCCGCCACTCCTGCACCTGCTGTTACTGCTTGTGAACACAGGTGTCGCAAAATCAGACGGCACTGCAATATAAGGGATCGTAACTTTAAACATTTGTGCCTCATACATGTTCTCAAATTGTGAGAATGCAGTGTGTCCACTCTAATATGACTTACAAGGGCAAGAAAAATACTAAAACAGCTTTTAGAGCAACATCTCAGACTGATCGGCTTAGCTCACTTAGTGGCTCATCAGATCAGGTTGAGACAGGTTCTATTGCAGATATTTCTAGTTGCAAATGTCTGAGTCAAATACACCATGTGAAAATGGATTAAACTCCATTGTTTCAGAGGCCAAGGCCAGTGAATGAATATGTTTATCTCTCCTAACAGTGATGAAATTAGCTGACAAATGTAATCAGTGATAATTCTGATAATCTGATGGTTGTGCAGTTTAAAACTGAACTGAACACCTTGGGGGTTTTCACTTATGTGCATATAAAATAGGAGATTTGAAGGTGTAGAACTTGGCTCTGGTGATCACTGATGGGCATTTCTGGCTAATCTGTATATTGATAAAAGAATACAACAATCCCTAAAGCCACCCTGTCAGGATAACCTTTGCACGCATGCACACACTGACACAGGTGTGATGGTCCTAGTCCTCTGTGTTAACAGCTACTCATATCCAACTTTTTATCACCATGAGTATCATTAACACAAAGTGGGCTGTCCAGGTGGTCCCGCATGTACCAATCACATGAAATTCAGGCAAATTATGAAAGCAAGGACAAGACTGTTGTTGCTGTTGAGCGAGCTGTTGCTGTCACCGCAGGGAAAGAGTGAGTGATCCTGCCCCAGTGTCAGAGCTGTTTGTCCCCAAGATCAATTGAATAAACATTTGTCTTCGCGCAGCGGCGGTGCCCCTGTCGTTCTCTCGCTCAGGCGTACCTTTTTGCATGTATGCATAAATGGGGGAGGCATGCATACACAAATTATGCGGACGCCTGACCTGGACTGCTTGGGCTAAGGGGGTGGGGGTTGGTTATGGTTTGGACAGATTTACAAAGCAAGAACAGAGCGAAAGACCTGATGAGATTCAAGAGAAATTTTGACACTGAATACAGACACAAATATGGCTCTAAAGAAGACGTCGTGATGAGTTTTGTGTCACCTACACTTGCATGTTTATGTAAAATTTTAAACTAGATATAATCTTTAGTTTGAAATCAGTGTACATCAGTGACACGACTTAAAGGTTTTGTGTGTTTGGGGTGATGTTGAGTAATGTGTGTCATGATGGCTGCTGGCTCAGGTACAAACCAAAAATCTGCAGTATGTGACTCTCTCAGGTTTTTTTCTGTCTCTACTGTGTTTCTCAAATGAAGGAGAAAATGGCCAAAAGTTATTTTTAGAAAACTGCACATCATGTAACAAAAAATGGACCTGGCTGGATTTAGCTGTTTCTTCAACGTCTTTGCCTCTGTCTGCCAAATGCTTGCTGTGTTGAGGATAATCAAGGAGAGGAAGAACTAAACATGGAGCATTCTCTAGAAAGAGTGTTTTACATCTTACTCTAAAGATGTGAACGTAGATATGTAAAGTAACTTGCGACCGTTGCCATGGATTTTCTCAGCCAAACTTATTGTTTTTTCACTCCATTGTCTTTCTTTCCACAGATCTATCTTGCTCTTTTCTCGTCTCTCTACAGCTGGGATGTGATACTGGTGGTTCCGCACGCTGGAAAATCAGTCACCCCAATACCCAGAGCTCCAAGCCCCTAGACCCCCAGGTTTGTCTTAGAACTCAACACCTGAAGTCCCCTGACTCTTATTTCCACCACTCTGTGTGTTCAAACTAATGTGGCAAAGCATGTAACTCTAATCCAAAACCATTAATATCCACCATTTCTGAACCTTTGTCCCCCACTCCCTTCCATTTTTAGATGCTTAGAACCCTTTGATTCCCTTGAACCATTTCAGCCACCATGGCCTTGGATCAGTGGCCCTTCCTCTCGACTCCCCCTAACACCTCCATTCCTGAGCCCCTCCTGTACGACAGCTACATCCAAGGGAACGAGTCCGACCTGGACCTGAACATCTCAGAGACCAGAGAGCCTCACCAGGACAAGACCAGCTCCGTGGTCATCACCTTTATCTACTTCGTGGTGTGTGCCGTGGGGCTCTGCGGCAACACCCTGGTCATCTATGTCATCCTGCGTTATGCCAAAATGAAGACGGTGACCAACATCTACATCCTCAACCTGGCAGTGGCAGATGTTCTGTGCATGATGAGCCTGCCGTTCATCGCCCTGCAGCTGGCTCTGGTGCACTGGCCCTTCGGAGAGGCTCTGTGCAGGGTGATCATGACTGTAGGTGGGTGTAGTGCAGAAGGCTAATGGTGCACTTCAGAAAACAGCAGCAGTACTACTGGGCAAAGAGGCACTTCTAGGTTCCTCAAGAGGAAAATTATCCTGAAATCATAGTCTACCCTGGCTGTAATTTGAAGAAAACTGAGAATAACATCTTTACTATTTAAATGTTCAGCTGCAGCTTGAAGAGTGTTTGTTTAAAATATTGGTGTCTTAAACGAGTTGTACTTTTTTTTGCTGTTAGATGTCTTTCATATCTGTCCTTTAAATGCGAAGCTACAGCCAGGAGACTGTTAATAGACTGGAAGCAGGGGGAAACAGTCTGTCTTTGTGGTTCAAAAATCTTCTCTAATTAACACACTGTATCTCATTTGTTTTATCTGTACAAAAACCACAAGTGTTAAAATGTCAAGTTGTGGTTTTATTGGAGGTTAGTGAAGGTTATGTGTGCCAGGCACTGTGACTTGTTCTTACACTTCGATTTTTGATTAAACAAATTAAACAAACTAGACACAGCACAACATGTTTATGAGTAAGCTTTAGAGGTGCTGGAAGGAAGGATCTGTTTTCATTTCAACAGAGCTGTATCCTCATGCTTCCAGTCTTCATGCTAATTTAAGCTTCATACTTAACAGTCAAGCTATTCGAAGCAGCTTCTATCTCACTGTAGCACTTTGGCATTGGTGATTACTGATGTATTTAACCCACCTTGTGCCTCTCTCCTCTCCTCTGCCCCCCCCCCCCCCCAGATTCTCTCAATCAGTTCACCAGCATCTTCTGTCTGATGGTAATGAGCATCGATCGATACCTGGCTGTGGTTCACCCTATTAAGTCCACAAAATGGCGGAAGCCCCGTGTAGCCAAGCTAATTAACCTGACAGTCTGGGGTGTGTCGCTGTTAGTCATCCTACCCACTATGATCTTCAGTGGCCTGGACAAGGTGCCAGTGTGTGGCATCGTGTGGCCGGAGCCCCAGGACGTCTATTACACAGCCTTCATATTCTACACCTTTTTCATTGGATTCTTCCTGCCCCTGGCAGTCATATGCATGTGCTACCTGCTTATTATTGTCAAGGTTAGAGCCCAATGCTGCATGTGTTACATTATATTGCAACTTTTCTGTTTTGCTTTTACATCTTGACTGTCTTGTGAAAACTTAAAAAAAACAAGGTTTATTTGTCAATTCAGATAATTTAAGTGAGTAGTTAAGTGTAGAACAAATGTTTTAACAAAATTTTGCAACAGAATTTTTGCTCAGTCTCATTTAGCTAAGCTGAAATATGTAACATGAAAAATTATATCACAATAACTTTATTATCATTCTGTAGAATAACAGGACACCAGGGTTTTTGTGTGTTTGCATAGGAGCTGGCTAGACGCGGAAGGCTATCCACCCTATCCAGGGAAACTGAACATTTTTGTTTAACAGTCCTCTGAATTTGTAGAGAAATCATGTTGAAAATGTCAGGAAATCTACTTAAAGAGAAACTTAATTTGGAAAAAAGTCTATGTCAGGTAAATTTACAGGAACAAAAACCAAGATTTACTCTGAAGTAAAGAGCTAGCTTAGCTGCTTCCAGTTTTTACGCTACACTAAGCTAAGATAAGATAAATGTCTCCTAGTTGCAGATATTTAACAGACAGATCATTTTTGGCACAGTGTGAACATTGTGCTAGCATGCTTGAAATTTTCAGCCACTGACAGCCTTTCCTTTTGCTAGGTGAAGTCATCCGGCATGAGAGTGGGTTCCACCAAACGCAAGCGTTCAGAACGTAAGGTGACACGGATGGTGTCTATCGTGGTGGCGGTGTTTGTCCTCTGCTGGCTGCCTTTCTACATTTTCAATGTCACCTCCGTCACTAGCTCCATCAACCCCACGTCTGCTGTGAAGAGCACCTTTGATTTCGTCGTGGTCCTCGGGTACGCCAACAGCTGCGCCAACCCCATCCTGTATGCCTTTCTGTCGGACAACTTCAAGAAGAGCTTTCAGAACGTTCTGTGCCTGAAAAAGGTGGCAGGCCTGGACGAGATAGAGCGCAGCGACAGCAGGGCGGACAGGAGCAGGATGGTGAACGATGCGGTGATCATCAACGCCAACTTGGAGACTCACAATGCTGCCCTGCTCAACAGCGAGTTGCAGACCAGCATCTGAAGGGTAAAGGAGTGGTAGTCACATCCAGGGAGGACAGAGAAAATGAGCAGTGGTGCTCGGGGCCTCTAGACTGATGGGCTGCCACTGCACTGCTAGTGACCCTTGCTCAAAGATGCGGGGGCAGGAGGATGATGTAATAGCTGCTGCTCATGGACACTGACACATGAACAAAGTCTAAGTGAAAAATAAACAATTTCTTAAGGGTTGCCATCTCAAAATGCTTGATATTTGGATTAATGAAATAACTTCAGCTGGTTAACCCTGAGGTGACACAACAGCATATCTGACTGAAATGATATTCAACACTATGGAGACAACCAATGTTGAAATCAATCATTAATTAGACTGCCGTTCATGCTCGCCAACTTTAGGCTTCTATTGAGTTGTGGAAACAAGACGTGGGATCGGATAGTGGACTGCTGTGGAGCCACTGGAAAGATACTGGAGCTAGTTCACCCAGGTCCCTGGGGATTGAACTCCATCAATGGCTTTGCCTTGACAGAGCAAAGACTGTTTGACATTGATTTCTCTGAATGTGGAAATACTGCTGAAGACGTAACTCTCTAGAAACAGAAAGAAAAAAAAAAACCACAACCCAAAGATGAATAGTTTCATGGTCATGTATTATTCGTACCAGCTGATTAGTCTGGTCTTACATGATCAACAGGACAAGAAAATGCCAACCCCTTCCAAACATATCTTATCTACCAACAAATGAAGGATGCTCTTTTCCCTCTCCAGCTGGCAACTCAGCGGAAGGAGGTTGCATTGATCCGATAAATGCCTGAATTCAACATCCTGGATTATTGATTACGTGGAAGGATGACCTTGTTCAGTTCAAAACAGCATGACTTTGTATATAGGAAATGGTTTTCTGTCAACCTTATGGGGAAAGTTCTGCACCAAAACAAATTTCAAAGGCAGTCCCTACTGTAAAATTCTGTATTGTTGTGAAATGCGTCAAGGACAGCTTTGAAACTATGTTTGTGAAACCAGTCATGTGTACTTTATACCTCACTGTGTCCTGGTCTCTACAATAGTTGCCCCCCTGTGCCAGTGATGCAGTTATGCGGAGCCCATTTCTACTTGTTAAGTGCTGTGTTTTGACAATGTAAGATTTCCGCTTGATTTCATGTTGAAATGTGGTCACCACCCCCAGCTTTATATTCGGTTCTGTCAGCATGAGCTTGCAAAAAATCCTTAATTTCACAGAAGGCAGAAAAAGAGGTTGGAGTAGGGGGTAAGGAATTATATAGAAAGAAAGAAAAGCACAGCTTGTGCAAAGTGGGCTGCGAAGAGATCAGGGTGTGCTTGAGAGATATATTGAACCACATATATCATATTTTCTTAACAATTTATTTCCAGTACAACACTTTCAGATGTTGTTACAAGCCTCCTGTATTGGAGGTGGCCTGCTCTTAGGCAATAATGGGTGAGAGCAGCTGGTTGCTTTCTGAAGTTATGAACTGAATTCTCGTGTATCTACACATCAAACTGCATTTCTCTGCTGTTTTGACATTGAACTTCATTTTACTATTGATGCGTTAGCGTGTTTGGATGATTTCAGCTCGTTAAAATACAAAATTCATAATTATAGAGTCTTGTGCTTTTGGGATGTGAAGTACAAAGTCCAAGGGCCCCTTACTTACCCCACACCTACCACCAATAATACATTTCTTAAAACTGGATTTTGATATGGGGCCCTTATAAAAGACTGGACCACAAAATTAGCTAATGATGCAGGACATGCATCTGTCCATCCTGTATTACAGTGGTGTAATTTTTTTCTCTCAGTGCCCAGTTGATCCATCCCTAGCTTCTCCACAGATTATTAATTCAGAATAACTATAACTATCAGATTGTACATATACTGCAATTTACTAACTCATGGTTTTAATGTTCAGATTCAGATTCTTACACAGACTGCTCATAAAGTACACCAAGAACAAACACTGCTTAAATAAGGTTACTCATACATGTAATGTCACAAGCAATATACACTACTGTGTGTGTTCAGTCACACTACTGGCAGTCCCAGTAATGCTTGTTTCTATGGATACCATTCAACGCTATAACCAACATATCTTATAATAGACAGTATCACTAATAAAATTACACAAAAAGCATACAATTAGTGTGACCTTGACTCACTTCATCTCACAGCATTCAATACAATGGTTTGATAGTGAAAGCAATATGCAGGCAACTATACTTAAATGTGCACATTACTGCAGTATATCCCTGTACTCTGTATATATAGTGGCTTGTGGTGAGACACAAGGACTTCAGGAGGTAAGACTGATTAATGGAATAACCAGTCAATCAGTGGAACATGACAAATGTTCTCATGAGTTTTTTCTTTTCATTTAGCCATGTTTGCAGTATGGCTCAAAGGAACGGCAGTGACAGTCTGTAGATTCATGACTTTGGTCCATATTGAAATATCTCAACAATTACTGGATAGATTCCCATGCAATTTGGTACAGACATCCACTGTCCCCTCAGGATGAATTATAATAACTTTGGTGATTTCCTTAACGTCCCACAATCATCAGTCTTTTTTTTTTTTTAATTTGTTGAATACTTTATGATCAACTACCTGTAAAACTAACTATATTCTGGGGCGCATTGGTGGCTCACCTGGTAAAGTGTGTACAGTGTCAAAGCTTACCACAGAATTACATTCCCATCAGCCCCAGCTGTACTTTGTATTTAGTGTTAATAGAGTTGTGAGGAGGAAAGACGGTTGGTTATAGTGGTGTTTCTCCTGATTCTGTATCAATGTGAGCACGTTAGCATGCTAATATTAGCAGTGAGCTTTAGCTTTGAATTTGAATGTCTATTTACATATTGTCCATACTGTCCACACTGGTTTTCAACTGCTAACCTGAACACCATTTGAGATCACTATTAGCTTTTAGAAATAAACGTACTGCCAGTTAGTTTAGTTGACTGGGCTGACTCCCACATGTCACAGGTTCCCAGTGGAGCAAAGGAGCAACAACAAAAGACAATATGACAATAACCTGAATTTGGAAACCTTATCATTCCATTAATGCTGACTGAACGAGCCAACATGAACAGCAGACATACATTTCAGTTTTAGCTATCAGCCTGTGCACTGAGACTTCTCTGACAGACATCCATGATGGAACCAGACCTGGTTGCTGGGAGATTTGTCAACACCTGCAAAGCCGCTATGGTGGTAATAAGGCCATCCGCCATATGCTGCAGACTCAGATTTGTTTCATCACGGTATATCGGTCAAGTCAGAAGCCATCAATCAGTGCAATCAAAAGGCATGAGCACGCAGACAGGGCTTGTCCTGTGAGGTTACTGCAGAAAATAATTAAGTGAGGCCACACACACATAAGATATTTGTTGGTGGTGGGACACACAGGATACAATTAATCATGACATCCTCTCTGTGCTGCCACTGCTGGTAGTATTTGTAGCAGAGCCAGCCCCACCTTCAGCCCCTGGTCAAAGTAGGAACACACACACACAATCACAGGTATTTGTGTGGGAACAGTTCCATGTGATGTATATAAAGACAAAAACACACACTCTTCAGCCTTGTTGCTCTCAATGTGTCACACGGACGTAAGCTCCTTGCACCCTTGTCTGAATAATGCAGAAGGCGATAAGGGTGACCAATTCTGCATCAGGGAGTCATGGTGACCTAACTGACTGTGTTTGTATGTAAAGCAGTCCAAGACCAAAGGCGTTACTTGAGTGATACCGACAACCAGAAACATGTTTGGATTATAATTTATCATGCATAGAAATCCTGTGACTGATCCTGAAACATGTGGTATCTCTCTGTATGTTTTTGTTTATGCATTTGTGAATACTCAAATGCCAAATGTGTGTACGTGTCACAGACAAACTCATTTCACAATCTCACCCATTGCAGCTAAGGTATTTAGCGCCTTCAAGACTGAAGTGCAAGAGCTATTCTCTCATCATCCACAGTTAATTACTTGTGCTCTCGTTGTCTTTCTATCTGTTCCTCTCCCTCTCTCTTTGATTCACATGCACAGCTGGTGAAGAATAATATGAGCTGACACACATTTCACACCCACCCAAACTGAGCTGAGCTGAAATGAACTGAACCACACTGAGGGAAACACACTATGCCTGTCATTGCCACTGGCTATTTGGACGTGCTTAATGGACCCTATGTACTTAAAGGACCATTCTGATGTTTAATAGATGTTGTTAAGATGGTTTGTGCCAAATCCAGTGTAAATGTAGCGCTAAGGCGACAGCTGAGGCAATGAGATGCTTTAGCTGCTTTCTTTGTCATTTTGTGAAATCAAGACCTAAATCTGTCTCTGAAATTAGATTGTGGTGTATTCTGGAAAAAGTTGTGATTATTCGCATTGACGTGGACCTGCTCTCTGGGTAAAGCTCAGGCTCAGAGCCAAATGTGAAAAGGGCATTTGTCTGGATTTCTGGCTGGTTCCCGCCACTGTATAGTGTACAGATGAGAGGCAGAAGCGGGGGAATGGGAAACCTCTGCCTTCTTGCGCTCGGTTTCTTTTTTTGAAACAAGTTCATTTGCGAAGGGCTAGAACGTGCACCCCTGTGGCTGCACCGTTCAATATAAACTCTACGTATCTGTGGTATCCTTGGCTTGTTTTTGCATGGGCCGGGCTGTATAGCCCACCCTCTGTGTCACCTCACCAACCAAAACCAGCGTTATTACGCATACAGGGTGCCACATTTTTTGCTAAATACACTTTCAGAATAAAGATACAGAGTTGTACTTTTTAGCAACAATGGGTACAACTATGTAGCTTTTTAAGTGATGGTCACAAGCAAGTGTGATGCATTCTTGGTAAAGAAATAAAATGAAACATACAGATAATCCTGACTAAGCCAAATTTTATGCGAGCTGGTCATAACTTACATGCTTGTTTCTGTCATGGATGTGTACTTTTCTGTGCAGTTACTTTTATCTATGTGCCTTGAAACTTAAATTGAATATGAAATCATGTGATGACATTTGTGTACAGCAAAACAACATTGTAATCTGTTTGTCCCAGAAGCCAAGCAACCAAAGGCCTTTGTACTGTACAGACATGTTAACCAAAACATTACAGAGACCTGCTGTAAATCATTTTTAGTACTATTTCCCTGGCTTACGTAGCTTATGTTTGTGTGATATGATGTCAGAGGCAGATGTTTATTTGTGACTCTTTATTGTTGCATAGATTATAATGTGATCATTGATTGTAATAGACAGGCTGTTGTCCTTGTCTCTGCAATTAAAATGCAGACTAGTTTCTGCTCCCATGGTCAAACCTGTGTATTTGTGTTTCAGTGAATGTGCATATGTAGCCTATATGTGTATATGTGTTTTGCTGTATGAACTCACTTGGCTGGAAGCAGTGTGTATGATGACCACTATCTCTTAGAAAGTTCCAAGAATTTGAAGGGCCATTCCTCAGTGCATTTCCTCCTGGAATAAATTCTTTGGAAGAACTCCAAGTTTCTGGATCTCAGTGATCCCTGGAAAACATCACTACAGAAAACTGTATATTCTATATAGATGATGCTCAGTGTGAGATACAGTGAACACCAGTATTTCCTAAGGGGTTGTCAAAGATCTCCCCACATAGAGTATCTAAATCTAGCTCCCAATTCACAACTTACAACTTTGCAGAAAATTAAAGTCTGGCTTTGTCATTATTTTTACTGCACTCAAGTGTTGTTAGCTCACCTTGTAGGCACTGAATTGGTCATTTGTAAATAAAAATCTGTCTAGACATCCAGGTAATAACCAGGCTAAATTTGGTTGGAAAGTGAAGGCACTTTAGACTCTACGGCAAGATAACAGTATTTCAACTGTAGTTAAGAACTGCTTCACATTTAAATGCTGCAAAACTAAATGTAACCTAGTCTGAAAAGTCATTACCTTTTAAACCAAATATTCCAAAACAAACCCAACAAACACTCAAGGCTCCCACAGAATGAAAAGTGTTTGTGTTTAGTGCTCAATGGCAAATATTAATCGCTAATGCTAATCGCTAAATCACTACTTTACCTAACCCTCACAGAACAAATTCTGTGTAAAGTTGTAGCCGACAATCGAAGTCATCTCAAAGGCAATGTGGATTTATTTAGATATCCCCCAACACTACAAGTAGGTAAGGCTCAATTTAATACCTTCCACACACAAGTTAGCCTACATGCGACAACGTTCCCTCATATCACCTCTAATTTTCTCTCCTGCCTGAGTTGCCTCCAAATGACTCACAACTCTGCACGCCGTGCCAATCTGCACTGCTGAGGATTCAATTCCTCTGTGAGAGCAAATAATGTATTCTGTAATGAAAGTCGTGCTTGGGGGTGTTTCATTGTGGTGGCGGCAGGTGAGAGGATGGAAATGAGGATTAAATGCACACAGAAGGTGAATTTTCACATCCAGCTCTAGCCAGCTAAATATTAGTTTTTTAGGAGAGCGAAGTTTGAATGTCAAGGTAAAAAATGTCAGCGAATGCAGCACTTGTTCCCCCAGTGTGGTCAACAATAGATTTATTATAATGGGTCAGTGCTGTGCCAAAGCCCTGGTACAGTAGTGTATGATCAAGCCTCTGTATGTATGACCTTTTCCATAACCAGATAGAAATACGACCAGTCAAACTACTCTTGAAAATTCTTTTGAAAAGTTCTGTTGCATAATATGGACTCAAACTAGAATAAAGTGAAGGCAAGTAGGCCAAACTAAAATCAGTGTATGAAAAACTTGTTGCAGCACAGCTCACATGAAGCCTATGGAACTGAGGTATTGTTAATGAACAGGATGAAAAGCACAAAAGATCAGAGATGAGGCTAAATTAAAGTTTTAAACGAAGAGCCGAGCCAAGGAAAAAAATCTGGTTTTCAGCTCAACTATCAAATTATTTAAATAGCTCTGTAAGGTTTTCATATACAGACGAAAATGTGTATGCTGTTGCCAAAGGTGTTATAAAGCTTCCTTTTTATGACTACAATGGATATTTGTCATGCAGCACAACATTAGCTTTCAGCTGGAGTCATGTTTCTGTCTACCTAATGAATAAGTCCTGTATTTGCTCTCTTTTTATTTCCAGTTTAAGTCTCCGATCACTATGGAGGGAAATATCTGACTCTTCAGTAGGAAAATGCTCCACTATGTTCACTAGCTAGCTGCTAATTTTAGCTACATTTGTCTGTCTGGCTCCACACGCCAGACAGGCAGTGTACAGATGATTTGTAGATTTAGATTTAGATTTTTAGAAGAGAATAGATGTGGGTCCAGAAACCAAAACAGTGAATTGAAAGACACTAAAATGCTCTCTAAAGATGAAGAGAGCTGCAGAGCTGCGTGATAATTCTCTCTGGGTTTGTCACTATGAGTCACCATGTTCACATTCAAGTAGTTCTGTGATCCACTGTAAATGAAGATTTTAGCAGCTTTAAAAAAAAACACTGTAACTTTTGCTGAGCAACAGCGGCCTCTACAGCCACAAGTGGTAATTAAGGCTACTGGAGAGCAGCGTACCCCAAGAGTAACAGTTCTGACTTCATAGCCCCACAAACAGAATATACACAGGCCAAACTCTACATATTCCTCATGATCGCTGGCTTGTCATTGCAACAGACACAACAAACCCAAGTCAGTATACTATCAAATTGATTTTGAGGCTGTTAGTAAAATAGTTGCATGATATTTCTTAAATCACTAACAAAGTAAAAAAAATCGAACTTCTTTTCAAACACTGTTTTCAAACACTAATCAGAGAGAGAGTTTGATTTGGTGTCATTGTTGAATGAATACATTAAATATCACTGGTAGATATGTATGAATGGGTTGTTACCACTGTTGAGTTTTGTGTTATTATCTATTGATTTGGTTTTATTGCTCTATTCATGAGAACAAAGTCTCTAATGCGGGAAAAGTGGCAGGTAAGTGTACAAAAGAGAACAAATAGTTGCCTCTTGACCAAATGGTTCACATGAAAGTAGTCAGATCATTTATGTGGATCAAGATGAGAGCGTCAATGTCAGTACATCAGATATTGCACTACTTGCACCTGCGCAGATGAAATACAGCATGGGTTTTCCACAGTTCTCTAATGAGCCAATTTTTCCCCAACACAAATGAAGTGAAAGGAGATTTCCTGTTGGTGTTGTTACAGTGACGTCAAAGAAAGAAAATGAGGAAATGCAACATGCTCTTTTTGATCTAACAAACATACTCTAGTGGGTGAAAGTGTTCAGTGGTCTAGTGGAAGTTTCAGCAGGGCACTGCACGCTGCACAGCATGTGGGCTTTCATCCTTTCATCATACATTTTCATACTCTTGCAGTACTCCCTATGTCTCATGAGAACGGTCCTTTCATCCCCTGCCAAATCCTTTACCTTTCAACACTCTTTTCTTTTGCCAAAGTTCTAGAAAAGAGTAGGTTTCTGGGACTGGTCTAGCTCCCTGCCTGGTCAAGTGAAGGATTAGTAGTGATGAACTAGTGTTCCTACACAATAAAGAGAGTATCAGAGGTGAAATGGTGAAAGGGCTCGTAAGTTTCTCTCAATTGATGACAACAGCACAGAGATTAGTTTGGAAATTGGTATTGATCCTACCCCTAACAGGCTGTCTTTTCATACACTGCAGGCTGTCTCCATCTACTGGTGTAACTTTTGTATTGTTGGAGTCAATGTACAGCTGCATAGAATTTACAGCGACAGCTGTACTCCAGTACTCCGATTGACACTTTTGAGACTTTGTATTTAAGAAGTGTTACACACTCCCATATGGGGCTGAGAACTCTTTGACCACTCAAGTCTCTATAACCTTTTAAAAAGTAACAGAAATAAATGATTGTTTATTATTTGTTTTATTTGGTGTAAAAAGTGTGAATAATTCTCTCTCTGTGTTGATGTTGCACATGGAACTATTTCAATAAACCAAGACCTTTGGCAAATGCAAGTCTTGGACTCACTACACACTTTGCATAGGTTGCCAAATGACTGATTTAGTCATTATTTGGTCTTTTTTTGTTCTGTTCTTTTCTTCTACTCATGTGAACTGGCTTCCTTTTTCCCTTTTCAAAATTTGACTACCCATCTGCAGAGAGTCTATTCTGAGTGAACTCAAGTTTCTGGGGGTGGTTGTTTCGTTAGAGGTGTGATCCAGGCTACACAAAACACTGCCTTTACCTTCTTTACCCTCTTCTGGATTCACACCAATACAAGCAAGCAAGATTCTGACTTTGTCATTTTATTGTTGTTTTGACCTCTGCTCTCACCTGCATCTTGACTTTACACTTTTGTCTGTGCATCTTTGAATGTTTTGTTATGCATGTTTGCATACTTAAACATGTTCAAACAGTAATCAAAGCAGACATACTCTGTGTTCCTTCCTCTTTATAATTTTGGTCACTGGTGATTCTGGCGTTTACTGTAGTTCCTGCATCTGGAGTTTTTGATGAGGTAAGCAGTAATGCATATCATATATGCCTGTTTGCAGGGTGCTTTTTGGCCCCCATCAAATCTACAGGCCTTGATACTGTCGACTGCACACTGTGGCCTTGTAATTATTGGTAAACTATACTCACATTTTTGCCAATTTACCTACATAAAAATATATTTTTCTGCATCATCTCATATATTTACAATTTTCCTACATTTCAGGTAAAAACCTTATAGCAAAGTGAATGATATTTTGGAATTAAGGAAAACAGACGGACTGCCAGGCATTATGGTCAAAAAGTCCCGCAGAGCTTGTTGGAGATATTTGTTTGCCTTGATGATGGCGCTAAATGGAGCTAAGTCATCATTTTATCAGTGCTTCCTCAAAATCAACTTTGTTTTCTGCTTGATTTTTTTCTCTAACACTTGGTTTCATTCAGCTGATTTACATATAGAAAGTGGAAATCCCACTAACTGCATACTTGCTTAGGTATACTCAAATGCAGTTTTAACCCCAAAGATTACCGGTAATCATTTGCAGCATAATCTGCAAAAGTGCAGTAGGAATCTATTTGTACCATGATTGTTTTTTCCAAAGCCCTTACCAATTTATCTTCACATTTTTCCTTGACTTTTTCCATCAAGTCAAAGAAAACTGGTTGGAAAAGGACTATTCACTTTTAGCCTTAGCTGTATCTAGCTTGTTTGTGGGTGGGAAGCCAGTGAGGGATCCTATCCTTGTAATTGCACTAGAGACTCCTACTGGTTGACCATAAAAGTCCACACCTTTTACAGCCAGTAAATTATAATTTAGGACATGGCTTATCGTGAATGGCCATAATTTGGTGACCATCTATCTTGTTCTAAAAACTCACACATATTCAATAGCACAACTGCACCTGTTGTTCTTTGTGGGCAGTGGACTCATCCTGCTGCTTCCAGCTATTTGTTTTCAATGCCACGAAGCAGAACTAAATTAGTATGTTGTAAAACAAAACTAACACCTTTTAATGACTTGTCACCACATAATTTCCGTTAGCATTTAACAGGTGCACTGCAGATTGAAACCTAAAGCTTTCTATTCAAGTGCTTATTATTTATTTATTTAAAACAAGTTTTAATTGCTTTTTTCCTCTCTCCAGCACCGCTTTTCAGGCTTGATCTTTCCCTGATTTATTGTGATCTACCATCACAGTCTCTGTTATTAATCTTTTAGTCATACTTTTACTTTTACTATTTTCTTTTTCTAATTGCATTAGATATTAGTTGAGCAAACAGCCACTGTGTGACACTTATTAAATGGCTTTAGAAGTTGCTGCCTTTTTGTTCTGATGCCAAATCTCACTTAGCGATTTAAACTGACACATTGTGCAGGGCTTAAAAGTCAAAAGATTCAAATACTTCTTTGTTCCTGTTGTAGGACAAAAAATAAATCTCTTGTGCACATTTTAATCTAATAATACCAGGTGTTCATGCTGTGTTTAAAAATAACACACTACATTCACTCTTGGTCCAAAACTAAGCTGCATGTGGCTAGAAAGACCCTGGTTCACAGAAACAAAGCAGAGCTTAAACACTGAAATCACATCTTGTGATCAGTGGAGAGTAAAACACATGGTGTGGAATGGTGTGATAAGTTTCACTCTGATGCCGAGAAAGTGGGTTTAGTCACATCTGCATTAATGCCAGAAACACTGAGTCACAGAGATGATCTGTGTAAATTAGGGCTCTGGCAGTATGACTTTTGGGGGGGTTTATACAAAGTTACGCAATTGACACATTTTCAGGTCAAACAGGTAAAATCTTCTCAGGCCTGTTTTTGTTGTACAGTAGAAGATGGGGGTCACTAAAATCCTCCTTCAAAAACCAAATCATGTAAATCGTTTTAGATGTAGCATCTCATCAAGGCACACTGATACAGTACACTGTAAGCTAGACTTGTTAATGGTTTTTTTCTTGCAGTTATAAACAGGATATGTGAAATAATATTAATATGAATGGATATTACAAATCAGGTTAATTTGTAGACATACATAAGTATGTACAGTCATATAAAACACTTTCAGAGGTTAAATAATAAGTAGACTGGAGATCACCCACCTGTGTGTAATCATGGGGTTACAGTGATTTTGAGTCAGAATACATCTGTATATGAAAAGTTGGTTATTAAATACAACAGCAGACATTTTGACCAGTCATAGCAGGAAGGGCAAAGATGAAACTAGTATCAGCTTCTAGCTAAGTTTCTATCCACCTGTTCTTATGGACATTTTCAATTTGCACCTATAAGAAAGGATCTGCTTGACCAAATACATCACTGCACCAGTAAGTTTACCTTTGCTGGAATACCATTGTCTCAATCGGTTAGCTTGTTTGTTTTGGTGTGTGTGGTACTTTTACTTATGTAAAGTATCTGGATACTTCTTCCACCACTGAAAGTCACATAAACAAACTAACAGACTGAGGCAGGGGTACTACAGCAACTCCTGTGTTCTGCAAGATAAAAATGAAGCGATTTTACTTTTTAATTAAAAAAAAATCTATCTCTGTAGAAATCCTGTCCATAATGTTGTCCGTCACAGACAATAACAATCTGAGAATCAGTGGCAAAAACAAGCACTTAGATGGACCTACTTTGAAGCAAAAGAAAAAAGCCCAGTTACATTGCAGCAGCTGTCAGGTACAGAAACCTAGCTGCTGTCTCAGGTCCATTAACAACTCTTCTCCACTAAATTAGCTCAGGTTCTTCAACAAATTCTGTGCAGGATTCTTGGAGACATGGAAAGTTTTGAGTGGAACCACTCCAATCACTGATTTGTCATCAACCACACACGTGAGCCATAGAAGCAAGACAGTGGGTCACGTCAGTTGCCTGTGAGCTTTTGTTCTGTTATTAGATATTTGTTTTCATCAAAAAAACAAGCATGGACCAACTATGCATGATATGAAGACTGTGAACCTCAGCATGCATGATATATCAGAAGGCTTATATTCCAAGATGACAACCCCAAACACAAAGCCCAAGCTACACCGCATTGGCGTCAAAACAATGTTCACATTTCAATTTCATTTCACGTTTCAATCACTATTAATGTCCATCGTAATACACAAACCAAGAAAGTCGGACCTCAAGATGGAGGTCCTTTTTTTTGGTTGCCGTTTCCAAAGTCAAGAATGAACCTACATGCTCTACAATGTTCTGAGAGGTGAATAATCCAGACCTTAGTCCATATTTGTGGCGGACCTGTTTACTTGAAACTGTGCAGTTTTTGGTTTTTTAAAAATCCAATTGTGTGGTATATTTTCTGTTGATCTCAGTCAAATCATCCTATTTACTGTTAGCCATGATTCAGTGTGTGGGGAGATCCTCCTTACACACAGGGGGGAAGTCCCAGCTCAGACAGTGAGTTCATACACAAATTAGCTTCCATGCTGAAATAAAGCCCTCTCATCACTCTCATCTTCAAACCCAGGATTCTCCCACCGCTTCTTCATCTCGCCAGGTGAGTGATCCCTTCAAACATCGTTTTCAACCCATAGTGGGTCATCAACCCTTGAATGCAGTGTTTTCAAGATTTGTGGTCAATATTTGTGGTCCGGGTAGGGCACGGACCCTTAACTTCAGCCAGCGTTTTCAGTTTCCAACCAGTGTGACAGTGGTGAGCACAAGAATTTGAGTTAGCGTTGGCTCCGCGGCTCACACGAAGCCCTTTGCTCGGAACGCAGTTCTGTTTCCAGTCACATTTACGGGCACACCACACAAATGAGAAAATAAAATAAATTACAAAAAATTAGAAGCTTAAAAAATATCTCAAAATGAAAAAAGATAAATGGTGAAAAAGCAACAACAATTTACACAAAAATAGCTGAATATATGACAAAGACAACAGGTCATTATAAGTAAGGATTTTGGTTTGTATTGAAATAAGCACTTTTGTTTTGGATAATAGTCACTCACAAAACATAATGTGTTTATGAGAATTGCACATTGTACAAATTGTACGTGAAATCTGAAGGGGGGGTACTGAGTAAGACACTAAGTTCTGATTATCAGGGTGTGACAGATAAACTCAAGAATAAATCAGGCTTACCATTCTGTGTGTGAAAGCAGTGGAGGGCGGAGGAGTTTTGGATCTGTGTGCCTTTCACAGTCCACTGACTCAGTGCTCGCCAGAGCGAAGAGGACTGCATTTGAGAACAAAGATATGGTTTCTGAAAGGATGGAAGTTTACCAGTTGCCGCAAGGATGGCACGTTGCTGATGGCCCCTTATCTTTGAATTATTAGGTGTGTACTTGAAGAATTGTGGTATAGTAGGAACAGCAGTCCTTGTTTTGCAACTCTACAAGTTTTAAAACACCAAAGGAACTGGGTCAGTTCAGCTTTTGAAGCAAAAGGAAAAGGTCTGTCTGAGGTAAACAGTCTGAGGTAAACAGTATATTTCCACCTATCTTCTCTACTGGTACAGGTTTTTCAGGAACATACACGCTACATTTGCATAAAGTGGACAGTTTCATTCATATATTTATAGTTGCTCTAGTGCTACAGCTGTTTCCTCCACACTTATCTCACTAAGTGTCCATTTGTTGTCTTTTGTGTGCATGATTGTCAGCGTGAGGGTTATCAGGGCTGATGGGTGGACGCTGCCATGAGGGATGGTACTGGGATGCCTTGGTCAAACGATGCATAACCTGTCAGCAGCAATGCGAAAGCCCTCCTATCCACGCCAGATGCACCAGTTACTGTGGTGAGAATTACATACACACAGACATGAGGACACATATAGCTTGAATGTGAAGTTGTGATGAACTATGACATTCAAAGGTCACAGGAACATTAAACTCTGAAGCTGTCAGCTTTAGCTGATTGTATTGTTGATCTTCATCTACTCTTAAGATTTTCTGCATCCTTCTCATGCAGTATATAAGATGCTAAATAGAATGCTAAATTGATTTTGATAAAACCTTGGCTAAATTATGCACAAAACAATTCACTCCAGCAGCCATAATTTGAGGGACGCAAATGCAATTCAGGTAGATTTTTTCATTGTTTTTTACCAAATTTCTTTCAAATAAAAACATAAGTCTAGAATTATTCTTAAAACTATGAATATAGTGCTAAATGAACAGGACAGGTTGAATTTTAGCATATCCTCCACTTCTCCTGATTACTTTCATATGTCTTTTTATTAGAGTCTGCACAATGTAAGAAACTGCCTGGTCGCCACTATGATGGGCTGCTGAAGACATGTATTATTTGCGCTGAGGTTTGTGGCAGACATCCAGCAGAATGCTCCCAGCACTGCCAGAGTGAGTACTGACCCCGCTAGCCTGGATTAGAGTCTTAATTATTTAGTGACTCCTTTTTCTGTTACTGCTCTGTCTTTGGGAGGCATAAGTGCTGTGTTTTGTTGCCAAAGTCAGACTTCAGTGAACAAAGTTCACAGCTGACTAACTCAAAAAGTTTAATGGCAAAGAGGGAACTCTTGTCAAATAGAAATAAATAGTGATTTTGTGAAGGGTCAGCAGTAAGACAAGACAACTGGCCACTAAATGGTGTCTCTCAACTCTTAGCCATGTTTGAGCTATTTTGTGTATGAACTAACATTGAAGACCCACAGCTGCCCACATGATATTAGAAACCAAGCATCCAGCTGCTTTGAACTCTTGCAATTTGTGCACTGGCTGAGACTTGGAACTTTAAGGTAGTACCATTATTTTCTTGTCCAAATACTTATGGCCTGGGTGATATATCTGTAGCATAAACAGAGCCAGGCCTTTAAGAGATCTTCGCCTGCAGCACAAGGAGGAAGAAGTAGTAACTATAAGTAGTTAGTCAAGAAGGTCTTTCCTCTTCAGATGCCAAAGAGCCATCATTTTTCCCATCTATTCCCCCAGATACACCACTTCCTGTGACCACTAAAAAGCTCTTGACTACGCCACCTCATGTGACCACTAAAAAGTTCCTGTGTACACCACCTCCTGTGACCACTAAAAAGCTCCTGACTGAAGTAATCTCACAAATGCCGAATCCCAGAGGGCTCCCAGTGCCAACGCTGGCCCTGGAAGACCCAACCGTCTTGCTCTACTCCCTGCTGGCACTGTGCATGGTGCTGCTGTTTTCTAGTCTGTCTCTAACCCTGGCAGTCTTCCTGAGGGGATCCAGGGCCAAAACCTCCAAACCAGGACCCAAGGAGGCTAGCCAGAACCAGGAGCGTCTAGTCCAGCCAGGCAAAGAAGTTCGCCTGCCAGTTGGCCATCTGGGGCAGACCTCCAAAGGTTAGTGTAGTATGGATACAATCAAAGGCCTCAATCAGTGTCTTTTGCTCCAATGTGTGCATACTACCCTCTCTGTCTACAGATTTTGTAACAAGTCCAAGCTGTCCCACTGACCGTGAACCATCAGAGGACACCAGCCCTACAGAGACCTGCGTGTGTGTACACTGTTTCCCAGACCTGAAAGCACTAGGCCAGGGCAATGACAGGCCACCAAGAGCACCTTTCTCTTTCTACCAGCAAGCTGTCCTCCCTACAGCCCAGATCCAGAAGGGAGGGCCTCTCTGGACCGAAGAGAGCCATCACATCTCTGCACTGGGGGTCCAGGAGGAGGCAGCAGTGAGATGAGGTTCATTTGCTTCCTCTCAAATCAAGGTGTCTCACAAGGAAAACTGGAATGGATCAACATATCCCCAAACACACCAGAGAAGTTAATCAATATACTGTTTTTTTCTTTTGTTAAAATTGATCGCAAAATTGTGAAAACATGGCGTTTAAAGAGTTGCGTACTCATTTACAATCCCTATCAACCTCTCATCAAGCAGCAACAGCATCAGCAACAATTAGTATTAAAAAGGTTTTTTTCATCAAATGAAACACAAAAGCAAACAAGCAAAGGGCATTTTCCATTCAAAAAAATTCTAAATCTGCCATATGATTGATTCATATTAATTACGAAAAAGTCTGCCATGTTTTACTGCCTTATGAAGGCACGATAATGATGCGTATGCTTGTGCCATAAGGCAGTTAAGTTTTACTGCTCCATATCCATAAGTATCTAAGTATCACTGCAAATGTGTTCACCAATAGGCCTCTGTTATGGTCCAGACACAACAAGGAGACTGCAAAGCACTTTTAAAGATGGACTAATGCTTTTCTTCACATTACTCATGTCTCCTGTTTAAAGTCTCACTTGAACAAATCATAAAGACTACAACTGACCGCTAGCTGACCACTGACATGCATGTACAGTACACTCTGTTCCTGTGAAAGGAAATAACCAAACTAGTAGTCTAGACTCACAGTAATCATAATCTAAAAAATATCATGGAAACAAACAGAAACATCACGGAACATTACAAACTGGCCACAACAATGTTTATATATCTTAACTATCAAGCCATATGCAAATAGAGAACATAATGTAATATTTATGACGTATTATCTGATAAAAACTTGCATGGTCAAGTTGCTTGCTTCAGCCCTCAGCCTTTTCAGCATGGAAACATGCAGGATCTGGATGAAGTCATTACTTCACTACACACAGTTCTCTCTCACCAACTGCCCCTGACTGAAAAGGTTACTGTCACAGACACAAATTCAGCCATAATCCAGCAGCATTCAGTTGCTTGCCATCTGTCAGATCACATAATTTCAGGAAGCTACAGTCAGAAGAAGACACTCTGTGTCTAGGCTTGACTCCCACTTAATTGTTTCCACTAAAACAAGTGTCACTCACCATACGTAAATGTATATTTCAATTGCAAAAAATTGAGTAAAACTGTAGATCAGTAAGCAATACTGGAAACACAGCCAGAAGACATACAATGTTACTCAGGATGGTAGTGAAAGTCTCAGTGGTGGAGAACTTCACATCTGCCACTTGCAGTGATGCGCACCAGTTCTCCTGAAAATAATTAGTCAAGCGTGTTTCCTGATTCCACCACTAGGTGTCACCAAAGTCGGAAGATGTTCAAGTTCTATTGAATATTGGGGCTTCAAGTTTATAACCACCAAATCTGAATGGGCAGGCAGAGACTGTCTGCAGCAATGTGTAGGTACAGGCACAAACATGTATATATAATGAATACGGTGTGTACATGTGTAATATGAAAAGAACAATATGTCTCATGCTACACTTTCAATGATAAATAAACAAGCAACACAAAGGTGTATACAGATATAGATTTTTTCTTTATTTGAGTGTCTTTCCATCACTGTGTCCAGTTCTTGCAGCAGGTACATACTGTATGTGTGTGAGGAATGACTGATCGGGTCAAGACAAGTTTCTTCTGATTAACGACCCCGTGGCTGGATCCAGCAATATAGAAGAACAAATCGACTTTGAGGTTTCACCATTTGTCTCTTACATACAAACTGTACATATATACTTTTACATACATCATCAACATGTGGAAAAAAATCCTATCAAACTGTGATACCCAGCTCAGACGGCATGCTGAATGCAAGTACTGATTCAGTACACGAACATACGCTACATACGCACGCGCACGACACACGTGCATACAAACAGGAACACATACGCACTTTTTTTTCTCTTTACACGCAATAACACATTTTATACAAACACACGTACACTGAGCTTTTTTTCCCGCCTCAACTTTCTCAGGCACATACACGTGCACACACACACACAAACACACCGAATTAGAGCGACATGCGGCCGACGGTTAACACTGGAGGATCGAGCTTCTGACCCTTTATACACAACACCCCCCTCTTCTGTTTCATTTCTTTTTTGCCATTTACCTGAAACAGCATCACGACAACATATCTCGAACATGGAGAATATGCCTCTGTAATGTCCAAAAAAAAAAAAAAAACTGCCAAATTAAACAAACACACAAACAAAAGCCACCTTAGCAGCACTTTCATGAAATTTCTCAGCACTATTTTTGCTCCTGTGTACGAAAAACATGACTGACGGCACAATGTCACACAGACGAACAATGTGGGAGTTTTGGGAGAATGCAAAACCGTAAACAAAAGTATGTATAAAAATATAATATTTACTGTGTAATCTATGTCCCGTCTGTGACTGTTGGAAGCAGCATGGCAGAAATTAACAGATCCTTCGCGTGCGTGTTGTTACAGAAAATGTTTCCTAGAAGTATCTGATGACTGACCACTACAAACTCACGAGTAATGAATGGAATAAACTGTCTCTCTATACAATATTCATAACACCATTTGTCTTGTGACCCCACCCCCACCCCCCACCTTTGCATCTGGAACGAAAAATGCATAATAGGACAACTTCCAGCCTTGAAATATTTGGTCATTTGGAGGAGTATGGGTGTGTTAGACAAGTGTGCTTGTGTCCAGGAAGTTGCCCGTTTGAATCCTTTTGGGTAAAGTGGAAAAAAAAGAAAAGAAAGAAAAATCACTTCCTTCGCTAAAGCTGAGCCCCGGAACCCCAGCGGAAGGTTGCAGCTCTGTTTCTAAGCACCCTCAGGTGTTAATGTATGCAGCTGTGCGGGGCATGAAGCAGGACACTGATGAAGAACAGCATTTGTGATCACGTAAACCTTCCCGAGATAAACTGAGGTTTAAGAAAAACCTTCTGCCCTTCTGTCCATCATTATTATTATTATTATTATTATTATTATCTGAAAGCAAGCACAGACTGTTCTTGCATTTTATAGCAGTTTATCACAGCTGTTTTCTTCTTTAACCCCTGAATTCCAGTGAAAAACTTTTGCAAGTATGCAATATTCCTTCAGCACCCAAACAAATCTCCCTTCCTCATTTCTCGCCTTTTGTTTGGTTCTTGCATTTTTTTTTTTTTTTTTTGCTCTATCCCGCACAGCAGACAGTTCATTCTTGAATGTCGTACAGAGGAACTAGATTAGTATGTAGTAAAGGTGGTTCCATGTTTGAGTGAGAGTTGCGACTTAGAATGATTCAGGTAGGCTTGTGTTTCCATTTCCTTGCCTCTCTCTGATCACTCTGTTACCTGTTCCCATGCAACTACTCCTTGCATCAATCCTCGTCTCCTCCTGCAGGCTGTGCTGATCTGGAGGGGACTATTCGTACTCCAGGAACTGTTTGTGGTAAAACAAAAGGTACCTGGGAGATAAAAAGCAGCATCACTAATGATGGAGCAGTCACTGGTCAACACACACACAGGCACAGTATACATTGAGGTTCAGTGCACACTCAGTGCAATGACTTGCTCACCCTTCACTGTCCAGTACATCCTTGATGCTGGCCTTAGTGATGATGGCGTCATCACATTTGAACCACTGGTCCTTGTGCTGACGGATGAAGGTGGTGTAATGGCCGCTCTCTAGCGTCCCCTGGTGGTTCACCACAGCAAATAGACTATACCTGAAACAGGCAGGAGAGAGAGAAAACAAGAGGCTCAACACACTTGGAAAAAAAACTTGCTAAAATGAAAATTATTTAAAAAATAACTAATTGAAAAATAAATCTTAAAAACACTGCTTGCATTAGGTTGACTGGTGAAAGAGTGTATCAAGATGGCTATCACAGAAAACATCAGAGACACATTTAAGCCTCAGTCAGGCTCAGATTCAGATGAGGAATTGGTTTCAGAATCAGAATGGTAAGTCTGGTTCTGGTGCACTGAAGGCACAAGTGGGATCAATGGGAGAGGGAAGCAGTAAGGGAAACCACAGGAGACAGGGTTTGTTGAGATGTTTGCCTTACTTGTTGTCGTTGTTGAAGGGGTCCACGGTTTGCTGGTACTGCCCGTTCATCCTGCTCTCTTTACTGAATCACACAACAGAACAAATGCAGATACAACACACAAGAGAGTCACAGAGGTAGAAGTCTTTAAAAGCCTGTCTGTACCTGGAATTCTCAAAAATCCTTTCAGTTTCTTTGTTTGTATTGGTAATCCAGTTTGTAAAAGTGCACGCCTGTTTCCTGAGGCTATAGAATAGGCAGTCCATTACTTGTATTTCTTCCAGAACACAAGCCTCTCTTTCATTCATCCAAGTGTTTTTTTTAGTTTTTGTGCAACTTACTTGGTCTCCTTTTCTTTTTCTGTTTTTAGTTGAGTACTTCCAATCTTCATTTGGATTGTGCTCACCTGGAGGCCATGAAGGGGGTCATATCCAGCTCCAGTGGGAAGGAGACGTAAGTTGTGATCTTCCGCCGAAGTTTGGCTGAATGCTCAAACCTCTGGAAACAAACACACTCAAACGTTAGAGCCCTGCTCTGAAGACAGACATGCCCTAAATTAGCAGTCAAACCATCA
Source organism: Lates calcarifer (assembly GCF_001640805.2). Classification (NCBI taxonomy): domain Eukaryota; kingdom Metazoa; phylum Chordata; class Actinopteri; family Centropomidae; genus Lates; species Lates calcarifer. The sequence continues at coordinate 2,176,081 of NC_066855.1, forward strand.
TACACACACACACACACACACACACACACACACACACACACTCTTACTTTGAGGTGAAAGCAGGCCACGATGGGCAGCTTCTTCATGGTCAGCTGCTTGGTGGACTCCTGGTAACTATGGCAACCGCTGCACTTGATCTTAGCGCTGCTGCCGAGGTGCTCTGGTCTGGTGAACCTAGATGGGAGAGGATGAGATTTAGTGCATGTGTTTGTGTGTGTGTGTGTGTGTGTGTGTGTGTGTTTTAAGCAATGCTGCTGCCACATGAGGTCTCTGCTCCAGTGAATTTAGGAGGAACAGGAATTAGTTTCAGGGAAGCGTGTCTCTGTGTGTTACTCGCTGCTCTCTGAGGAGTCTGCAGTGATGATTCTGGGAAGTGTTTTTAGATTGGTTTTGTGTCTGAGTTTGTCAGTGCATGGATGTGTTTATGTCTGTTTTGAAAAGGAAAAAAAAACTGTCATGGTTACTTCCATCTCAGGGCTGCATGGGAGGGGAAAGTAGATTTGATATGCACAAGAGGTAAACAATCTAATATCATAAATATAGCAAATAGTTTAGTAAATATAGTGTAACTTTTTACATATTACGTGGTAAGACCAGAGCAGCACATGCCATGAAGGGGTGGTGTCTCTGAAGGATAATTCCAGAGGAAATATTACATGAGACTGACTGTAAATCCTTGTCTGATGTTTATGACGGCGGAGTGGAGGAGCCCCTATTGGCCAGGTGGGGCACTTACTGTTTTGGGTAGGTAGTGTGGGCAAAATAAACTGACTATGACTTGTATTTCCAGTCTTGTGTGTCAGATTAAGCACTTTCCTGCAACCCTTCCCCAGCTGAGGCAGGATATTTCTGTGTTGTTTACCTCCCAGACTGAAAGTGAAACCCACTAAGCTCCCCTGTATGTGACTATGGGCTGGACGCCAGTACTCCTGATAATGTTTGATTGCTCTGTCAGTTACCTGCGCAGACAATCTGTGAGCGTTGTGGCTCCAGTGGTGTGACTCTCTCCGTTAAGTGCTGATCCGTCTCCTCCGGGGCTGAGGGGCCAGAATGGTGTGGAGGATCCAGGCAGGTCCAGGCTGATGTCCCAGAACGGGTCTATGGTTGTTGAAACACCACTAGGTGACAGACAAGATGAGATGCATGTTAGTGAAAATTAAAATGCTGTACTGCAGACCTTTGATATGGACTCAAGGAGTTGTGTGTTGATTTGCTCATCTTCCAGTCAGTTATCCATACACAGACACTGTGCTTTGTAGATTTCCTTTATTGAGACAGGAATATAAGTGAGAAGGAGACAAATGAGACAGAGTCTGGCATCAACTTAGTTGCTGGCTTAGATCTTTGCACTGCCAATGTTGGCAGCTAAGCTTGTTCATCTGGGCTGTGAAGATTACTCTACTGCTGAACACCACGCAGGGGTGCACATTGCAGCTTAGCGTTGGCAGTTAACGAAATAAAACAAAATTATATCAGCTGATAGCATTCATGACCTGAGAAATTTGGGTGGGGACCTTCTTCTCTAAGGAGCTCCCCCTTGCAAGGGGGTTGGAGCCTGTCCCAACCAGGCAGGTCTCCACACTCACATCACAAAAAATGCCTAAACTAACTGGAAGATTAAAACCCAGCTCCTTGTTCCTGTGAGGTAACTGCAGTAACTACTGAGCCGCTGTATTCCCAGAGAAGATTAAAATAGTCCAGTTAAGGGCACATTGCCAAACAACGCTCCTTGTCTTTCCAACAGCTTGATCAAATCATCCTTTGTTTTGTCTACCGCATCTTCATTTTTGACAAGCACTACATTGTTGTTAAGCCAAGATGTAGTAGCACAGTTACAAGTTCAAAAATCTGCTGCATTACTAATTAAAAGTCTGCAGTCCTGCCATAAGTTCTGATTACTTACGAAAATACGATTTTGCAGTACCAGACAGAGTCTTTGATCTTATACAAATCTACAAGGCCCATAATCTACAAGGGAACGGGATCAAAATTTGAATGCACCTATTAGTTTTTAAAATAATTTTTTAAAATAAGTGTTTGTCAACAATTATTTTGCCCCAAAAATGGTGACTTGTGTGGTATGAGCAGCGCTGTTATTTTTAGTCAGAGTCTTCAGAAGTAGAGGATGAACAGGAATGTTTATAAATCACTTTAATAATATTTAAGGGTAAAATGTAAAGTGAGTAAGTCCTTTAACTGGTTTGAATCACAATCTTCATTTTCTATAGACGTGAGGACAGACCAAGCAAATCTATATCTGTTTCATCGAACAAATGGCCTGTTTAATCATTTTGGCAGAATCTACTACAAGAGAATAAAGTGATGCCAAGGTGCTGACTGTTGTCTTGGCACCGTAACTCTGATCGCTCAATACGATTACCTACAAAATTTATGAGAAGTGAATTATATTGGTGATAGCGATGGTGGTAATAGTTCACTGTCACACTGGGTAAGAGTGTAAACTTCTGTGAAATCTTCAGGACACTTCTGTGCCTTATAAATCGTTTTCTCAACGTGTGTTTTCCAGGTGAGCCTCTCTTTTCATTGCATATGCATTTAGGGGAGGGTTGTGCAAATAATAGGAAGAGACATGTTAATAGAGGTCGATTATGAATTCTACTGGATTTACAACAGGTCATACAATTTGCAAAGGTCAGTTTGGCTGGAAAAATTCTCAGCCCCTGAGGACTGGGCATAAACACAGCACAAATGAAATTTACATCTGCCACAAGGAAGAGAGACATGACATCGAGTAATGGCACAAGAAAAATAAGCCGAGAGCTGCCCTATTAATAAATTCTTAGAAACAGAAATAGATTCGATTCCACCTCCACCTGTACATATTGAGGGGCTGTCTAGGAAATGACATAATCAGCTTTTCTTTAATGATCCCTGTGTTATCTAATTAAATGTGGCCCCCAAAGTCTTACGTGGAAAATGTATCTCAAAGTATAAAGCTCCAACAGAGTCTCTGGCCACCAGGTGGAACTAGTGAACAACTTTACAGACTGTATGCCATGAAAGGGTTTTCCTGTTGCTGCAGTGAGGCAGTTTGGTGTGTATGCTTGTGAGTGCGATTGATGGTGCAATGTGTGAATGATGGAGGAGAGGCAGAAGGGTCACCTCATAGCAGGGGATTAAGAAAGTTCTTATCCAGGATGGGGAGTGATAGGTGAAGTGTGTCTTTTTTTTTGAACTGCCTGTTTGGTCAATCAGTTGCAAGTCAAAAATGTGCTGTAAGACAATGAGGTAGTCTACAAGGCATGATTTGGCTCCATTAGAATTTCTTTATACAGTTTCTAGTGAGGCTTAAATGATTTTTCTGTGCTGTGTTTTTCCTTGCGAAGGACAGAGCGCACACACACTTACTGGCAGACTTGACAGGTGACGTCAGACTGCAGGCCCCCTGTGAAGATTTGGTCGATGATGCAGTTACAGTGGTTTGGGTTGTTGGCTTTCTTCCCGTTGTCATCTGTGTAGATATGAACACACACACACACACACAGACAAAACACACACTGTCACTAAACTCAGTGCTGTGTAACTTCACAGCCTCCCTCTCTGCTTATAAACTGCAGAGAGGCACAGAGATCAGTGCTGTCTCTGCATCTCTCTGTCAGTCAGAGCATCCCTCACTTCTCTCTTCATCCTCTCAACTTCACCCATCCTATCATCATCCCTCATTCCAACCAGCTCTCCCCCTCTCTTACTGACACTCAGATAAAAGCATCCTCTCTGTCAGTCTTCATGCTTTTCTCCTAACCTCGTTCACATCTGTTCTTCTGATTTTTGGTCTTTTCTAGCTGTGTTTGTACCATTAGACCTACCATCGCAGAAGAAAGTAGAGCACCACCTTATACCACCTCATGTTATTTTTATTCTGGGGATACACCTTAGTATATAGATAATATTGGTCCCACACTTGTCAATTTGATGAATGGTGTTGCTAACTTTCTAGGAATTTCTATGGCACTTGTCAGTTTTTGTCAGTAGGGGGTGCTGTGATCTGCTCCTCTTGTGATGCAATAAACTTCAATAAACTGTTTTATAAATACTATGAAAAGTCCCATTTAACCACCTGCACCACATGGCCAATATAACTTATTTCACCAACTTAAATGATTGGCAAGCAAGCAAGCTAGCTTGCAAATACATACAAATTATTAGGCTAACGTAATTTAACTCACAACTTTCCACACCCTCCCACCACCCATCAAAGGAGTTCAAAGAACGGGATCGAGATAAAATCAAGGAAAAAGTATTACTGTTAATTTACTGATCCTAGTTACTCTTAAAATGTCTCTTGGAATAACATTACACATTTTTGTTATTCCCACTTGCAACTATTTTTTGTCATAGGTGGGTGTGAATCTGGTGCTGTGATTGGTTGAACTCCTCTTTTTATTCTTTTGTTTTTCGGCAGGCTAGACACTTGTTGGCTTTTGGCATTGATGTCAAAGTGTGTACAAGTTGGCTGGTCTGTACTACATACATCATCCTATCTGTGTGCGTCTCTGTGTAAATGTGCATTAGACCTTTGCAGTGTCTGTGGAGGACGTCCAGCGCCGCAATGAGGAACTCGTGGGCATCTTGCTGCTCGTACCCAGCCAGGTGACGGGCGTGAGTCCACACCAGGTGGAGGAGTCGGAACGGGATGTGAGGCGAGCGATGGCCTGAGTAGAACTGAAGAAGGAATGTGTGAGTTTGTGAGACAAAACCTTCCAATCTACATCTCCCATGTCTTTTATTTGAACAAATTCTCCAAAAGAAAAAAAAGTACCTCCTGGAAGAGTTGCGACATCTCACACACCAAGCAGGAGTTGCTCTGCATCTCGCATTTGTGTCGGTCAGACAGGAAGAAGTCACGCAACAGTGGAGTGTGTGTCAGTGCCTGGACAATGCAGTTCATGAAGCATGTGTTGCCCAGGTTTATCAGACCTCGCAGGCCTGAGAAAAGAGGAAAAAAGTAATAAGAGGTGGGCAACAAATAATAGACAAAGAGGAAGAATGGGTAGAGGAGATGAGAGGAATAAAGAAAAAGGGAGGATGACAGAGAGAAAGAAGTGAAGAGAGCCAGATCATTTTTCTTGGCTGCTGCAGTGGGGCAACTAAGCTGCAATGCTGTTAACGATAGACACACACACACACACACACACACTGTAATACAATGACGTCCCTAAGGCAGCATTGGACTACACACAGGGAAACCCTCTTCAGATTAGACCAACCACACACAGACAGAAAAGCAAGCAGGAGAGAAGGTGGAAGAGGAGAAGGACAGAGGAAGAGGAGGGAGAGGAAGGAAGGAAGGGTGGAGACAGTGTTCTCACAGATGAGCAGCCAGGCCTGTAATTTCCCCTCACCTAAGACAGTGCCAGCAATGTTAATGGTGCTAGAGCAGATCCCTGCAGGCTGCTACAAGGTGCTAAACGTATGTCAACTCTCCTCTCTCCCACACGCTGCTTCATTCTAATCTTCCCTGCTGCTACAAATACACTCTGTTGTTTTTCTCTGAAGACAATTATTAACACCTCTTATATACAATCTATCACCTAATGCTATAACTGTATGTAAATGAGGTGGACAAAATATTAGAAACACCCTTCAACATGATGCAGTCCAGTACTACACCACCACCCACAACCACCTCAATAATAAAATGAGAAAATATGGAAACATATACCAAAAAAAGTGGCCAATTAGGGTATGTTAGCTCTGTAAACTAGCTAATGCAGCTAACGTCATGCTACTCAGGCTGCAGCTCAGGACAGATCTCTGTTGGAAATCATATATTATGTCACCAAGTGAGAGCACAGAGGTGGTGGTGATGAGCTCCGGACACACGGCATGCAGTGGGAATTTTCTGTTAGATATTCAAATGTCCTCATTGCTGCAGTAAAGTGATACGGTTAAAGCTGTGGTTTGTGGTTTATCACTTTGTGCATTTGCAGATGTTGCTGGTAGTGTTGCTTCATCTTTCTGCATTTTAATTTTTCCTCCCTCCTTGATCCCGAGCCTGCCCCTTCTCTCTGAAACTCTGAGTGATCTGATTGCCACTTGAAGCTAGATTGCCATTAGCCTTGTGTGTGTGTGTGTGTGTGTGTGTGGTAGACACAGAAAGGGAGAGAGACAGAGAGACACTAACCGATAGTACAGTTGGAGGTGATTCTCCTCCTCTTGGGGTTGTGGCGGAGCAGCTCCAGCTCCCTCTTGGTGGGCTCCCACGTTGAGTACTTCTCGCCTATGCCTATAACGCATATGAAGGCAAACACACACACACACACATTCAAAGGTCTGCATCATGCACAGATTTGAAAAGTAAAATAAAATAGAAAATAAAAATAACCTACAATTGAATGAAACAGATTAAACAGATGATTAAGATCATCACAAGTGTCAAACCCTCTGTCAGATTTGAGACTGCTAGATTTAAGGGTGGTGTAGTTTTAGAGTCCACTAGCTTAGTCAATATCTCCAGCCAGGGAGAGACTATCAAACTATCAGACTGATCTCCCAGGTCTATAACACTGAGACTGCCCCCCCCCCCCATATTACTCACAAACTCCCTAAAAATGTGAGTCACTAAAATCTAATTATCATCTCTACCACTGGCTGTGGTGTACCATCAAACAACTGACAAAAGCCCTCAAAGCAAAATTCCTAAGGTAATCCCAATTGTGTCTCCATGCTGCAGCATATACAGGCCACCAAAATTTTCTACTAGAAATACAAGATGTTTTATTCCAATAAATAAATCATCTACTAGTAGCTCTACATATTGGTCACTTACTTACACTCAAGCCTCAACAAGACCCTCAAATTTGGCTTTTATAAATATCAGATTATCTGCATAATAATAAATGATGATCTGGATCTCACTGGTTTATACGAAACATGGCTTTAACCAAGCATCCCCACCTGAGTATACCAATACCCATGTCACTTGGCCTTCTAAACAAGGTGGCTGTTTGTGTGTGAACCTACTCACTGTAGTGGTAACACGCTTGACCTGATTCTGTCTTGTGGGATAGTGGTTTCTGATCTGACTGTCTCCTTTATCGCATCTGTTATGTCAGATCACCACTTTCTCAAATGTGAGGAGATACTAGCCTGTACTTGTAACTTTGGCAGTCATGCATTTACTACTTGACACATTGGTCCATCAACTTTAACTGCTCCTGGTGAGCAGTTTGCCAGTGGTCCTGGCTCTGTTTACTGCAGCAAAAGGGCTTGTTGGAAATTGTATTAAAAACTGATTTACACATTTACACAGTTCTCTCTGGTCTCATTTATTCAGTTACACCTTTCACCACCAAAACTACACGGCCAAAGAGGTCTACACCCTGATATCCTAAAGAAACACATGCCCTTAAGCAGGCCTGCAGCAGAATGGAGAGCAAACAGCGAAAATAATAATCTAAACTGGAAGTCTTCTGCCGCCAGTGGTGTGTGTGTGCTGAATTATAAGCAGTCCACTACTGGAGCAGCATATTTCTCTCACTCAGCAACAATAAATAGAATCCTAGATTTACTTTTTGACGCTGTAGTCAAACGTACTCGAAAGCAGCCATCTCTTAGCTGCTTGCCCTTTACAGCTTATGGCTTTTTAGACTTTTTTTCTGCAGAACCAGTCAACCACTGTGCTGAATCCCTGAATCTCTCTTAACTCTGGAATCATTGTCTCAGTTGGTACAGCCAGCTTAACTCTCAAAAGAACTCAGGCCAGTTTTGGGACCTATAGTCCTATATATTATTAATTTACCACTTACACCAGGCATCGTCCTAACTAGCTCTAAAACTGCTATGGTTAAACCTCTACTTAAGAAACCACACCTTAATAAAATATTGACCAGTCTCTATCCTTCCATTCTTTTCAAAAGTACAAGAGTAGTGCCTCAGCAGTTTTCTGTTCACATATCTAACTGTAATCTTTTTGAAACTTTTCAGTCTGCTTTCACAGCCTGTCACTCTGGTCCTCTGCTTACTGTGGATTCAAATTCCACCTCTTTGTTTCTCTTACTCGATCTCAGTGCAGCTTTTGATACCATAGATCACTGCATACTCCCAGACTACTGGGAAGACCAAATTTGGCATCTCAGTCTTGGCTTTCACATGGTTAAAGTCTTACTTATCTGAAAGAACACAACATGTTTCCTACATTAATACAATATTAATATATTCTAATGTGAAATATGGAGAGCCCCAGGGCTCCATTCTTGGCCCTCTGTTTTTCTCTCTTTATATTTGAGAGAAAATTCCATGTTTGGGTGTAATTTCTCTTTAACACTAGGGACATAACTTGGCATGACGTGCGTGCCACAGTATGAACATGGCTGTGTGTGTTTGATGCTGCCATACCTTGCATTTTCCAGGCTTTCCTTTGTTCCTCTTTGGCAATCTGTTCCATGTCTTTGTCATAAATGTAGTCTTGGCACATAAAGCAGTAAATTCCCCCATACAGCAGGTCAATGGCTGAAAGGACAGAAACAGAATGATAAAGAAAGAAAAAGAGCGATTTCATTCAAATGCAGGGACATTCAGGTTATCTGACTGTCACAGGGAAATAAAGGGCTGTGCATTGCTACAAGCTGCGTGAGCCGCTAAATGCTTCATCTCTCAGTCTTTTTCTATTCAGGCCACGTTGCCATGGCACTGGGATGCTAGGTAGCAGGGGCTTATCTGCTGACATATCAGCTATCTGTTAACACCATCCAGGAACAACGGAGAGACATCCTGAGACGGAGGGAGCGCTGACAAGTCAAAAGGTGAGGAGGAGAGGGAGGAGGACGGAGGGAGCCGCCCATCTGACTGCGCAATCTCTCACTGTCAAACACTCACTTAAATGTTCACTCAAAGAGACCAAAACGGTCCCTCCTTTCCTTCTCTCTCTCCTCACCTGCTCTGTGCCCTGCAGCTACCTGTTTGTTGTTGCCATGACAGCCTGCCTGGCGGCTTCTCCTGGCTGTCATCCTCTGCAGGTATGAAAAAAAAAAAGGTAGCAGAGGGATGACAGAAAGGAGGAAGGAAAGGAGGTAGGGAAAGGAAGTAGGGAAGCAAACCAAAGTACCGAATTTCACTGAACTGATGAACAGAAATCAAAAAATAAAGAAGCAAACTAATGGTAAAAGTACAAGTAGATGAAATCCTGTTACAATTCTGAATATCGAAAGGGTCATCAGGTAACCATGGGAACAAGAGGAGGGTAAAAAAGAAGAGAAAGGGAGGACAGAGGCAGAGAGATAAGCCCAACATGAGGTTGCAAAAAGAATACACCAAATACTGAGTTAAAATACATAAAATGATTAGATGAAAGAGATGGAAAGACAAAAAAAGGAGGAGGGGGAGGGGCCGGGGGTTTAATGGAGGCTAATTCCACAGGGGTTTGTTAAAGACGACTTAATTACCTCCTCATCAGTCTGCTGAGATCTGTCCCTTTTTTTATTTCATCTTTTCTCTTCCTCTGTATGAGACCATTTGCTCTGTTGTTTTTTTTTTGCAACATTTAATTCAACAGCTAACCTAATTAAACTCACAATTACACTCTGTGGGAAATACACACACGCACACACACACACACCAGAGGGGGTCTTCCTGAGCTGAGCGATAACACAGAGTAAAACAGGCTTCATAAAAATACCAAACCTGCAGATTCTCAACATCTGCCAAACCCAGCCTTTGTCATGGACACCCCCAGTGTCTTTGCTGCAGCACTGCTCTCCTCCAAACACTGCAGTGTAATGTGCTTCACTCGCAGCTCAAAACAGCCTAATTCTATTATGTGGAGAATATAAAAGAAAGATACTGGGTGTAGAGCTGGTGTCGCAGCATTTAGACTAACAGGATGATGATGCCTTGTGTTAAAGATAAGCTGTCTACAGTTTCTTTTGAACATTGCCTCTGTACTTTTCATTTTGTTCAGTTTACAATAAAAGGTCGTGCACATGTCAGCACAAGCACGGGTACGTTCCACCTCTATGCAGTTTTAACCTCAAAAACAATGCCTACGTTCCACAGCTGTGAAGTGTACTGTGCATTTTCACCCAGCCTAGTGTTCAATGTCTTAGCACGTCCCTTTAGAGCAATGCACATGGCTGCCACCTCCTGCATGTTCTGCTTCATGAATGCACACTGTCATCCCTTAGAGAATCTTTGAAGGCAACACTTTAATCTGAGGCCCTGTATGACACACAATTGCCACTGTGTGTAAAAATGAGTATGACTGTGTGCCAGTACTGTGATTTCAACACAATAGATGATAAAATGAAAGCCAATATCCATGGTTGAAAAAGCTCAACAGATTATGTACTGCTAACTATATGATTGTCCAGTTCTATGCCATCATCAAGTCTCATTCAGGTCAATGACCAAGTCAATCAATGCTGGAGAGTTTTGAAATTCCTATAGTGACATACTGGTGGATATATGGATATAACATGAACAAACATTATCCCTTAATTTTTGTTATTGAAGAACAGACACCACAACACATACTGAGCCGGCCATTTTCCAGTTGAAAAAGAATACGAATTTTGTTCTGCAATTTCTTGTTATGTAAAGGCAGACACTGATAGCAATATACAGTATCAGCTGATTTATTGGTCTGGCTGTGCGTAGAAGTAGCAGGGCAACCAAACAGGGGGTGTTGTAGTCAAACAACCTTTGACTACAACACCCCCTCCTCCTCTATCCCTGAGAAACTTCAAAAGCTGTTCACCAACCAACAAGAAGGAGTGCCTCCACTGCTGCTGTCAGCAGTGTGCATTAATGTGCTTTATCTTTTGCTGTACAATAACACCTGCTTGTTGTGCTATAATATGTATAATGCAGTTATACATTGAACACTAAATACTGCCTAGAGGTGACTGACACCTCTACTTTGATATTATTTTAACTTAATTTTGTGTGGTGACTTTCTTTAATACAAGCCTAATGCTTGAACTGTTACCTAGGTGGATATGTGCCCATGCTGTGTACCTACTAAGAGCACCATGCAAGACTAAATTCCTTATATGGAAACCATAAAATTAACTCACAAAATTCAGGGAGGTAATCATTCAGTATCATCCCTTACTGAGTTTAGATAGATCATCTCTTGATATTCTGAGAATTTTTTTAAACAATTCTGCTGTCAGAATGAATGTTTCTAAGCAAATTTTTAAAAAATCATAATGATGAGGATCATATGCCATGGCCCTCACAATCAGCAGTTGCTTTTACTGAGTGAGTTCAGGTGAGATTCAGCAGTTTTCTCTGCAATAACTCAGTGATTTTGGAGCAGTGTTTTGATTATTACAGGCTGTGTGCCCCTGTGGGAGTAACAGGAATCGGGGAAAACAGCCAACTGTTCTTCGTGTTCGGCAAACACCCACGTCTTTACTCAAATCTGGAGCCACCCAGATTGTGTCTCTGTGATGCAAATATTTAATTCAGAGAACTGAAAGACAACTTTCCCCGTTTCTCACTGTGAACGTTCACCAACAAAGAGAAACACAGTGTAGCTGGTGCATTTCTGAAAATAGAAGTCATTTTTAAGGAAGAACATTTTAACTCTGACGCAGATTATCACTGAAATCACTGTTGTGCACTGTTTTCTATTACCTTCTCTGACCTGGAATAATAATCCTGTCAAAACGAGGCAGGGACAAATCGTATTTTTTTGTGCTGCACGCTACTGAATGTTTGTACGAATGAGGTGTACACAATAAAGCAGACTCTCATCATGCATGAAAGTGCTTAATTTTAATTAACCATCAAGACAGACCTCAGTCCCTAATCATAAATAAGTTCACTAATGCATATATTCCCTCTAATGGGCTACATGAGGCCAAATACACAGGTGACACTCAAATCTCCCTCAAGGCCAAGCCTTTCAGACTGTGTTGCAATTATGTTGCACTAGGTTGCGTAACAGCTCTCTCTGTCACCCTCGATTGTTTTGCTTGATTAAATTCATCAGAATACCATGAACGTGTCACAGTCAGTTCTGTGAAAAAGTCCAATGCATAACTAAGTCCCAACCCATCTTAAATATAGACACATGATGACAAACACACACACACACACTGTTGTTTATGAACTGTCTGTGTGTTACGCAGTGGCACCAGGCTACATCTTAATTAGCTACTCAGCTGTATAATTAGCCCTTTTAGCAGCCTTTGTTTTGAGAGAAGAAGCATTACTGACGGCGGTGTGCGGGTGTGTGTGTTTGCGTGGATGATATATATACTGTCAGTGTGTCTGTTTAAGGGGCAAGCACCAACTCATTTAAGCAAAGAGGGATAATTGCAGGTATGGGTGCCTGGTGTTAATACCATGTGCATGACAGAGCCCTCAAAACACACCTGCTCCAACTGCACCTACAGATACTGTGAATGCCTTTGAGTGTGACTTTGTATATCAACGTGATTGTGTGCATCATACCTAGGTTATGCCTTTTGCTCTTGGCATGTTCGTGGATGTGTTTTTTGGCAAAGCAGGCGAAGAAGACGCAGTAGAGGCAGGAGTGGAGTCTGTTCAGGTGGGCACCGCACATGTGGCAGATACATGACTTGGCCTGGAAGAGAGGAAGGAAGACAGATATACATCACATATACATTCTGTTTGATAGTGTTGCTGGAAAGATGAGGGCGAGGGACATGACCATGGATGGAGGGCAGAGCGTAACAGTTCAAAAGCATGCAGATAAGAAGCTGGCATGCCAATGAGCAAGCATGTAGATGAAGAGGTGAAAATAAATGAAGCAATGCCTGGGAGAAAAGAGCAGGAGAAGAAGACAGGAGGGAGAAGAGAGAGGATGGAAGAAAGTATGAGGAGAGAGAAAGAGGAGAGTCAGCATCTCTAAAGTTCACGTGCATGTTTTACAATATTTTACTCATCTTGGTTTCAGCAAGGAAGTGGATATGTGTATTTTGAAAAACATAGGATGAGGTCTTCAACCAGGTTCATGTAATGATGTTGGAGACACCCACTTACTAAAAAACACCTGGCTAACAGCCACCTTAAAACCCCTTTGGGCGAAAACCTTCTATCTTGGCTCATGTCACGTTCACTGACAACCAACCAACCTTTGTCATTGACCATTTCAAAACACACTTCTCATGCCAGCCTTAACATGGACAAGTATACAAAATCGAAAAAAAGAAAACCAAGAAACAGTGATTCTTATTCCAGTCACACACACACACACACACACACACACACACACACAGCCCTCCTCAGCATAAGTGCTTATACAGCACATGAATTATGAAAAGGCATCAATATGCAACAACCTCTCCTCACTCATTCTTCGAACTGTCAGAGTTACAGTCCACACATGTACTTTCTAGTCCCTGAGGACGTTGTATTCATGTAGGAAATTGTGTGTGCCCGTCTATCAACACATCTTTACATCTTTTACTGTCATGCCAGCAAGTGGGTAAACATATGGAGCAGTTATGGGCATAGAGTTGATCTGTTGTAGCACATTAGTCATGTACTAACTAATAAGCCACTCACTCAGTGAGGTTTTGTGGTTTTCCTAACACCAAGAGAATGCTCCCAGATCTGTCCATGTCATATTTGTCTAAGTGCTGCAATGTCAGTGATGAGCCATCTGCCGGCAGGATGTAATATGAGAAGAGCAGGAGGGTAATGGGCTGGAAAGATCCTGGTTATCACACTGTAAGCCAAATGCAGCAACATCTGTCTCATCTATTGAAGGGAAAGACCTGAATTCCAGAGTAGGTTTCTAGACAGGTGAACTGAACGGCTATTCCCTCTAAAACAAAGCTGATGAACCAAATACTGTGGACCTGAAATTACTGCGGTGGTATGCCTCAACCCGACTACCCTATACCAGTCAAGTTGTAGTAAATAAAATTGATTTGACTTGACTTTATTGAGCTTGGTTTTTCTTGTTCTGCTGTATGTTCTTGAGATATTGTGTTTGTGAGAATGAGATAGATAGTATTTTTAAACCAAGGCTGCAGCTGACTAGAATTTTCATTTTTGATTAAATTGAAGATTTTCTTGATTAATTGGTCAATAAAATATTACAACAAAGAAAATCCAAAATGACATCTTGATATTGTCATTTATATAATCAGCAATAGGTTAATATCAGCCTAACTACAAACACACACACACACACACACACACCAACCCTGTAACTTCAAAGTCCAGACTCTTAAATTTTTCAGGTTGATGATGTGAGAAATTAAAAGCTGAGCAACTTCAGATGTCTCAAAACATTCAACATTTCAACATTCAAAAATGAAATAATATTTAAGGTATGTGAATATTTAAGGAAAATCACAATACATGAATCCAGGTAATAAACTACAAAGCTGCTGCAGCTGAAGTCATGTTAACAGATAGCAGTGTGGGATGGGCATTGATCTGACAGGAAATATTTCATTAACCCTGAGTCTTTTTTGCCACCTAACTCTGGGTTTGTAACGCATTTGACCTCTTCCACAGTGATTCCATTTTGTGTTGTTGTGCTGAGACGGAGGCAGCAGCAGCAGCAGTGGCACAAGCTGACTGAGGAAAGCCTTAACTGGACTTCGAAGACAAGTACTGCTGATTCTGTTACCAAGCTCTGAGACCGAATAAGATTGACTCACTGATTTTATGGTTATACACATGTGCAGCCCCTACCGGCTGATCAAGTATCATTTGTTTGTATGTGAAACACCATGCTGCTCTCCATAGCAGTATCTTGGGAAAATGACGTTTGCTTTGTGGTGAACTGACAACTTCCAGCGCACCTGTCATCCAGATGGGATATAACACTTCCTGTGATTGACACTGTAGCTGACCAAAAAGTGAAGCCTTTGAATTCTCAAGGTGAACGGATGCTTAAAATTCAGTGTTTGAGAGTTGATCGTGTTTGAGGGCTGACACTAAAGGTCAGCATGGAGTGGAGAGCAAATGATGGTGGAACTGCCTAATATGTATTCTGACCAGCTACATTTTATATATATAGCTGTTTAAATATGATGGGAACAGTCCAAATTTTACAAAAGGTGCAATCCTTTTTTTTTTTTTTTGGTATAGTGTGAGAGATGCTGCAATTGTCTACTCTGTAGCCCACTGAAGCGTGGATATATAATGGGACCAGCTAACCTGGAATATGTGGTTAAACTCCTGGCACTGCCAATTCCTCCAGAGCCTAATCATGCATGATGAGTCGAGAGACTGCCTCCATACAAACACAGCCAAACTGAAGAATGTGCTAGCGTGAAGGTTAAACTGGAAAATGAACATATGACTTGTAAATCTGATGGAAATCATCAATCACCCTCCTCTTCATTCTGAAAGGATATTGAGAAACATTATGTCCCATATTTAAAAAAAAAAAGACAGATGTGTGGGTTTTAAAAAAAGCTGGCTGGTGTGAGGGTTTCTGTTAGAGAAATGCTTATATCTGAATGGAAAACTGAGGCATGATCAATAAACAAGTAACATGTAGCTACATGGAAGTAAAAACGCAGCAGGGATGTGAGCCCTCCTGCCAGACTTGTCTGCTCTTCGGGGCAGGGCAGGGGGATAGGACCGGGCAATTATGGCAGAAGCAGACCCTGCAAATATTTGCACCATTTACTTCACTGTGCAAACCCTGAGGACGACCAGCTCCCACTGATCCAATGCACATGGCAAGAGACAGGGGAATCCCACCTCACACAGGAGAGTGCAGGATGCATATGGACCGAGCATGCAGCCAAGTGCACGCTCACACACTGCAGCTGCAAGCACAACATGCTAATACTTTACGATTAACACGACTCAACAAAAGATGGTTCCTTCTATTAAGAGCACATGAACAGACACACTGCACCCGCGTGAAGGAGAGGCTGACTGGTGACACACACACACACCACGCACACACACACATCCTATCGCTTTAATAGTTTCTGATCTTGTCATGCAGTGCAGACCATTATAGCTTGGGGTCAGCAGGATAACAGGTAAAGAACCCCGCCACCACCTTCTAAGCGAGGAAATACCACCGTGTGAAACTGGCCTGCGGTCTGCTGGTGGAAGGAAGTGGATTCACTGCAGGCGCAGAGCCAACGCAAACAGATGCACATCAGCTTTCTAATCTATGATGCGGTCTCTGGCTTTGAAGTATGCTAACGTTCGGCTGTGCTGGGTTAAACTGGTGATGTGCCAGTACCAGCTTGCTTCGCTTTCGGCTGTTTTGCCGCTGCGGTTTGTGTGTCAGGTGTTGAGGTTGGCATTCAGACAAGTTAGAGCCCAATAACACGGCGAAACTACAGCGAGCGTGGGAAGTATTTGACAGAGGGAAAACAGTAGTTTTGCATTCACTGTCTTGTCTGTCGGATGTTTGTGTTGTTTAGGAAGGGCGGGGAACTGTCCACGCACGCGACGCCAGCCCCCCCACACACCCCCAACACACACACACACACACACACAGAGTCTGTCTTACATTTGGGTCTCTTCTAAGCACTCGTTTCCGCTTGTCACTTGTTACCTTGCGTTTTCTGGTCTCGGCTGAGCCGCTCCACACGAAACACTGATAAATCACCCTCAGGTTCTGCTTCCAGTTGTCCACTTTGAAGCTGTTGACATGGGGGCAGCCTGCGGGACTCATGG
This sequence comes from Lates calcarifer, assembly GCF_001640805.2. Taxonomy (NCBI): domain Eukaryota; kingdom Metazoa; phylum Chordata; class Actinopteri; family Centropomidae; genus Lates; species Lates calcarifer. The sequence goes on from NC_066855.1 coordinate 2,192,680, forward strand.
TAGTCACAGCATCCGGCTTTACTGTCCTCTGGGCGATGAAACCTGTTCAAATCCCTCAACGACAGACCCAGTCCAAACGGGCTGGCTGGCTAGCTTGCCAGGTTCGTTATCCACCGATTGCTGCGTTCTGGCTAACTGGACATGTCCTGGCTGCAATAACGGAGACACGCGCAGTAGCAAACATTAAGACGAATTTTCAAATATCCTCAAACTGGAAATTAAATATTATTTATGCATTTAAATCCAGAATAGCGTCGTATATGCAGCTCTTCACATTCGCTGAATTACATGTTAGCAAGCTGGCTAAAGTTGGTTAGCATTGGAATTTCAACAGTAGCTTACACGGTGAGTGTCGTCAAGACCCACCTCATTCATAACGGTGGACCAATGAGCGGCGAGAGCTGCGCATGATTGGCGTGTGCCAACTTTGTTTTAGCGGTTAAGTCCGCCTCTATAAAACGGCTGCTGCGTCGTGATTGGTGCCATTTCCCTGCGAACCACATCCGCCAGCATTAGGACGTTCATTGGTTGAAGCCTAAATCAGCCTCAGTGTATCAATCAAGAATGTTACAATGTGACAATCAAAGAGTGGATGGAAATTCGAATCCACATCAGAGTACACGAAGAACCAAATGGATGAGAATCTTTTCACAAAGGCATGAAACCCAGAGCTATATTCTTAAACAATTTATTATTAACAGATCCACAATCGCAAAGCTCAAGCTCCCAAATGACATGACAGTTTGGTTTTTCTGTTGACTTCATCTCTTGTAATAACAAGCTGTCAAAACGGTTTTCTGTACAGTGCTCTAGCGACCTCTAGTGGATCCGACCTAAAAAACAAAAAAAGAAAAGGGAAAAAAACAAAAACAAAAACAAAAAACAAAACAGTGCACCAGATTGTGAACGACTCCTCCGCTGTGCCGAGTTTGGTCAAGGGCATGTACATGTGTACAGATTTGCTATTGATGATATCTACATTCTAACCAAAAGGAGTGAGAGGGAAACGATCATTGCAGTCTTTACAAATGTAGAATATATCAGATTTATTCCTCGTCAGCCATAGTTGTTTTACCTCATATGTAATGCCCTCGAGTTACGGCCATCATGCAGCAGAACCAAAACAAACAGTGAGATTATTCACACATATGTTTGGAACAAATAAGTCCAGTTTTTATTATTGTGGTTTCTGTTAATGTAGCAGTGGCGCTCCAACCTGAACATTGATAAATAAAACACTGACAAAATTGTAATCTTTTTTCCTTTTCTGTAAGGATCTTTTGTTATCCTTAAGACACTGTGAAGAAAGAATAACCAAATTTATCATCATTCCACACAATTAGATTTTCCTTGACCAATGTCCTTACGCAATTGAATGTTTGTTTGTTTTCCTCTTTTAAAAAAATCCAACTCATCCTGGGAAGAACGTGTTGGGTGGCTGCAGCGTTCTCTCCCTGTCCAAGGCCCCTCAGGAGTAACTTGATGTTTTGCTACCAACATCGTCCTCCTGCGATCCCATACTCTGGAAAAAAATGTTGAAAATGTTACCTGTTAGACAGCATATATATATATGAATTATCTGGATACCTGAGCTGAGGAGTGGTCTTTTTACATCAGTCCATGTTCATGATTTCATTAATTTTTTTCACAGTTTTGGATTGTTACTTACGCAGTGACAATGATTTTTGAGCACCTTAATATCAAAAGGGCATGTTTCAGGCAAATGTGACTATGTTTTGTTTTTTCATTCTTTTCAGTCTGCTAATTTTCATTCATCATTCTACAAAATAAAGATGAATCTTTAGCACAACTGTGAACCTTCCACAGTGACATGAAACACAAGTCATGGATTTCACAAGGAGAAGTGAAAACCCTGCCCTTACTTCTGTGGGAAAGCCCAAATATCAGAAAAAAAACATTCATATTTTCACATTTGGTGCTGTTAAACTTTGTCTCACCTTCTGCACAAATTGTGGGTTTACTGTGATTTCTTGATCCATAGACTTTAGTTTCTCATCCAGCTCTATACATTTCAACATCTGTTAAGGAGAAAAATAACATAGCTTCACTTAAAAAGTGGTTGCTGATAAAAAAAATACCAAGGGACTGCATTAGATTATGATGAGAGTTCACCTCTTGGTCAATTTTGTGGAGCATTGCTGGGTTGTTGTATTTTTCGGGGTTATCGTGGAAGCAAACCATACCATCCTTTTGGTTAATGCTAGCGTAGATCTCACCGTCTTCAATCTGCAGAGAAGTATACAGAGGGACATGAGGAAAATCCAACATGAATCAAAACACAAGCTGCACTGATCTACATTGAACTGATCAATAGGTACATTTAAAACCTTGAAATCTATCTGGAATTAGTTTGAAGATAATCAAAAATAAGACGATACGGCACAGAAGTTGAAAGATTATTTTCCAGCGGAAATAATGAGAAATTAACAGTGCTGGGCCTCCCTGGTGGCCTAGGGGTTTAAAACCATATACACTTATCTCTGTCTGTGGGTCTGAATGGGGAGCTTTGTTGCAAAGCCTCCCCTCCCTCTCTCCCCTCACATACTGTCACATCCCTCACTGTTTACTATCTGTGAACGGCAAACTGTGACCCCAAAACTATGTAAAACATTACATAAAATATAATAAATTATATATAATAAGTGTACTGTGTAGATATGAATTGATTACATTTTATTAAGCGTATATACTTATGACATGTGGGCTGGCTTTTCATGTTTTAGTGCCTTCTGGACCAACTCACCATGTGTAAGACATATTTCTCTGCTTCCTGGGGGCCTGACAGCTGCACTCGACTCGCCATGTCTTGCAAAGACAGCGTCAGGAAGGTCTGCAGGAGACACGAAAGAGATACAGATATTTAAATGAAATCTGAACCCTTGATCCATAGTAAAGCAATTTGTTGGATCCTCGTATTTGGCTGACTCATAAGTACCTTCTTATTGAACGTATCATCATATGACTGTATTTCAGGGATGACTATTAGGTGCTTTCAGAAGATAATACACACAGCAATATTTTGAAGAAAATAATAAGCAATATAAAAATAATGTTTCTCAGTGTTTGTCAGTACTTCCTTGAAGTATATATCAATAACTCCTAATTAATCATTTAACATAAACTGGTCCTGAATAGGCACTGAAAATGGATGGATAAATGGACAGAGGGATTAACCAATTTCAAACATTTATTTCATTATATCTATTTAAGATCCAGAGGTCTGGAAGAATAATATTGGATTTTGCAGCCAGTTTTTGCTAAAATCACACACAAAGATTTTTTAGATATTTCATACTGCCTGAGACAGGCTAGAGAACATATTTAAGACCTGTGTAAATGTAATTTAAGACATTTTCATACTCATAATGGCCTGAAATCAATGCTTTTAAGACTTCAAGACCTGCAGATAACCTGAAAAAGCTAAAATTAGCTCAGCGGCTCATTGTAGTGAAGCGTTTATGGGCTTGAAAACACAAATCAAAGAAAGATCATGATATCAAGATAACCAAAGTACTAACATATGTCTACTCTCTTTTCATGATGTACACATTACACTGATAGCTGAAGACGGCAGGCTCTTGTTTGCTCGTTTCTGTTTTGCGCAGTTCTCCAAATATGGAGAAACAACTAGTTATCAGATGTCTACATCTGCTCTCACACACCCATGTTTGGAGGATGTTTCCTGTCATTCTGACTGTCACCTCTAATGAAGCAGAGCACAGTTGACTTGGAGGACTGAGACACTTTTAGATGCGCTCTCTTGTTTAACGGATGAATTCATGCCATATGCCCAGCCTGATGTGAAGTCTAAACTTAGCCCAAGTCTGATCACCAGCATATAGTCTGGCTCAAACCCCTGCCTCATGTGAAGAAGTGATGACTGAAAGATTTTCACTCATTCTTTCTTGTGAAGACATGCGGCGTGTGTTAGTATAGTAGTCAAAGAACACAAGCTCAGGCACACACCCACCTTTGTTAGCCTCTGGATGTTCTTCTTGTAGAGGGAAGAGAGGCACTGTTTGACCAGGCCTGTGTTGTTGTCTCTTGTGAAGGTCTCGCTGTGTTTGTTGACCAGGCTGCGCAGCTCGGCTGGGTTGTTGGTGGTGTAAACCTGAGCCAACTCGTGGTATGCGTTGCTCAGGGGCTGGAGATAAATACGTAGAGAAGAAAAGAAAGATAGAAAACACATAAACAGCAAAATAAAACATAGAACCTCAGTGGCTTTCATTATGTATTCACATTGCAAGCAACATGATTATTGAATCACTGAAGTCCATTCATTTCCCTCAAAGCTGGATGGAAATTAGGAATGTGTGGAAACACAACAAGCCTTAGAGCTAAAAAGTTTCCCACAGAACAACTTTTCATTATTATCAGCTATCAACAGCTAGTTATAGTTCTGCAGTGTTTTGTGACTTTATTTCATTTTATGAACAACAGCCGTCTAAGTACTAACGAGAGAAACAGAGATTCTTAGTCTTAGAATTTAGAGCTGATCCGAATATGCACTTTGGACTCTGTAATTATATAATATTATATTATATTATATATATGTATTACTGATTAACTACGACATAATCAACAGATTAACACTACTGAAACTAAAGGTGCCCATTTAACCATTTACATGAAATCTAGATAAAGAGCAAAGGGCTATGCAAAAGTCACATAAAACAGTCAATACAGAGAGGCTTGCACAGCAAGCAGCCACAATTTAGCAAGTACCACTAATCCTGTGTGTATGTCCTAAATACCAATGTTAAACTCTGTATAACTGTTCTGCTACATACTATGAGTGATTCCTTTCAACAAATTCTACCTGTATAAATAAAGATTTCATCATGAAAACTGACACAGCTAGCTGCAAAGGAGCCATATTTCACTCCTGATGACCAAATACTCAAATAGCTTTTGAGTTTATGCAGATTCTATAAACCACAAGTGCATGGCATGCTGATGCTTTGTGATTAAATGTTCAACATCAGCAACAAAAATCAGGTTATTTAAATGTCTCTCTGTGTTGATGTGACAGGAATACTGAAAAAGCAAATGTGAAATATTATTCATTTCACCCGTGCCTTGCATCCTTACCTTGATGAACCTCCCTACTATTTGTGAGGTGTATTTGGGCAGCTGCTGCACTTTGCCGTGAAGAATGAGTGACACCAGGATGTATTTCTTATAGGCTTCCAACATGATGTGGCTCACTGCCATGGCTGGAGTGGTTATTGCCTGACAAGGGGAAATTATAAAATGTCAACATTTACAGAAATGCCAGAGAGAAACTGACAGTTCAATGTCTACACATGGGTAGTGAGAAATTCATCAGTACTACTGGTCACAGTAGAAATCAATTTTCCAAAACATTTGCTACTACATAACATCACAAGCATGGAGATCTGCAAGTGCCAGTAAAACATAAGAAAGTACCTGTTCATAAAAATACAGTGCTCTTTCGAAGTTTTTGAGGCCCGTGTAGATCATGCCACCATAGTAGTAGTAACATAAAAAGTGCTTTGCGTCGTAGGCTCCATTCTCCTTACAGATGTCCATCATGTCCAGCTCCAAGAAGGGTAGGGCAGGCTTGAAGCACTTTGCTAACAAGCACAGCTGCAGGAAGACAGGTATACAGTGAGGGTGACTGACAGGTTACACTGGGAAGGATGAAGTCAACTGGAAGTATTGTGTCTGAGCTTGTCTTTGAATAATTTAATGCAGCCCTTTAATGGCATCTTCAACAACTGTGTACTTGGGAGGAAGAAGGGATCGAAAACAAAAAGAGAACTCAGACGTTAATTATAGGAAATAAAGCCTAACAGATCACATGTCAGAGTTAAACATGCAACATTAACGTAAAGCCTTTTTGGGATTACAGCCATGGAGATGATGCAGCAGGGGCGGTGACTCACCTGACACAGGTCTGCATGAACTGAGGTAAGTTGGTTTGTGTTCATCTGCATTTTGTCTATTGCCTGTTTTAGGACGACGACACCCCTCAATGGCTGTAAGAGAAGGAGAAAGCAAGAGTTACCGAGACATCCAAACACACTGAAAACAGCCCAGGCCTGTACCACACTCTAAAATCCATTGAAATATTTAGATCAAGAAGAAGAAGAAACACACGCTACTCCTGGATGCTGTGCTGGTGATGGATGACTCATTGGCCTTGTCTTGTTGGACAGCTTTTGCAAAATAGCTTTTAAACTTCATCATTTCACTATCGCCAAGGGCTAAACTGCTTTTGCATCAAGGTGCACAGAACATTTCATTACACACATTCACAAACGACATTCTCAAGACACTGCATAGTGTCCTTTAAAAAAAAATCATATATACTGTGAATATAGCCAAGGCAAAGACACTTCACAGTAATGAGAACATAATGGAAAACACACAAACATGAACACCAACACACTTATTCAGGTGGGAGGAAGTGGTGATTCTTTGTTTTCTATACTTAACAACACAGACGACGGTCACATGACTCTACTGCTGAACTACAGTAGAGCTGATACAGCATGAGCTTGTCAAGAGCTATTCAGAATTTGAAGGTGTGTGTGAGTATACACTCACCAGGTGCTTTATTAGGAGCACCATACTAATACTGGGCAAGGCATCCATTTGCTCTGAACTCATTGTCATTTTTATGGAACCAGTTTAGGACAACTTTTGCTTTATGAAGCAATATCATGCTGGAAGCAGCCATTAGACGATGGCAACCTGTGGTCATAATGAGATGCACATGATCAGTAACAACACTCAGATAGGCTGTGGCATTCAAACAAGCATTGATTGGTGTTAAGGGGCTCCATGTGTGCCAAGAGAACATTGCCCACACACCTCCACCAGAAGCTTAGGACTGTTCATACAAGGCAGGTTGGGTCCATGGATTCATTTTGTTAACGCTAAATTCTGACCCTACCAACTGCATGCCTCAGCAGAAATCCAGACTCATCAGACCAGGCTCACTCAATGTTTTTTTCTTTTTTGCACCATTCTGAGTAAACTCCAGAGACTGTTGTGTGTGAAAATCCCAGAGGATCAGCAGTTTCTGAAATACTCAAACCAGTCTGTCTGACAGCAACAATCATGCCAAGGTCAAAGTCAATGACATTTTTCCCCATTCTGATGTTTGATGTGAACATTATCTAAAGCTCCTGACCTGTATCTGTACAATTTTATGTTTCACTCCTTCCATGTGATTGGCTGACTGGAGAATTACATGAACAAGCAGGTGTTCAGGTGTTCCTAATAACGTGCTTGTGAGTGTCAACAGAGGGATATGACTGAAAATTATAGAGATAAACTGCTGATTGAATAAAAGAGACCATGGTCAAGTAGCTTTTGGAACTGGAGTTGGAGTCTGCACCACCAAAACAGTTCTCTGTCAGTGAATACATATTATTCACACTAAGTTCAACAATGCAGGTAGGCTTTGATGGAAGCTGGAGAAGTATGACTCACAAACCAATGACAGAGTGAGTGACAGGCAAAGGGCTAAATAAAGAAAAATCTAGAGACAGAAACCAGTCTAAAATAAATAAATAAATAAATAAACGTTATTTGTATTCTGTATTTCCCACTAATACTCAAACTATTCAGTCTTCATTAGTAACCACAGCACTGCAGTCGACTGCAAAGGCTGCTGTGAGTCATGAGTGAAAGCCAACTGTTTTGCACATGCATGAGAAACTGCATCATCTATAAAGGAGTAGCCACAGAAGGAAATACATTTTCCTCTAAGGATGTAGAGAATCTTGCAAAGAAAAACCTTTACTGCTGACTACTCAAGATAATTAACAAGTGTATGCAGCTTTGCTCTATACCTTAAATTAGTAATGAAATTATAAAAAACTAAATAACTCCACTTGATAATCAAACGTCTACAATGGGCTCTGATTCATTTGATGTTTAAGAAGATATTTTAAGCTCTCTTATTATATCTAGTCACACATTTCAATTGAAGTCATAACCAACAGTCTTACCTGTTTCCGCTCTACAAGGGCGTTTGTCAACTGGTGGCAGAGACCAGCAACTATGAGAGGAAAACAGAGGGGAAGGCAAGTGTTAAAAATTACAATTGATGCATTGCTCACATGTACAAGACCAACTATAACTACACTTTGCTACACTTTATGTAATACAAACATATTTCTGGACCAATGAGTTCACACGTACAATGATGGAATTTTACTCAAGCTCAAAGTGCAAGTGTCTTTAACTGAGTAAAATTTGAAGAACTAGAAGGTTGTTTACAACAGCAGATGCTACTGAATCATTGCACTGCTAATACAATACAAAGACACAATCCACATTACAGACGCCATAACACTGTAACACAATACAATGTGTTCTTACTTTTAATTGATGCTAAAAAATAATTTTACAGAACCCAGACACTGAAAACAGTCTGTACATGATATTTGCATATTAAAAAATTAGCATAATTTAGATAAAATGTGGCATAGCTAAGCTGACAACAGTGCATATTTTAGCAGAGTACATGCTCACAGCACAATAAACAACAGGACACTAATCCGTGTAGAAAAATGCTAAATGCTAATGCCTAAACTGAAAACCTGTACAAACAACCATCAGGGGACAAACATGCTTCCTAAACATCTAGGGGTGAGACGTTTGGTTAGTCAGGACTTACAAGTGTCTGTTGCATATCTAATGTGCTCCCCATTGCAAGTACTGATGAAGAGCTGAACTTGGGAGAAGAGCGTCTCAAAGTCAGGGATGTTTGGCATGGAGAACTTCACAAATCTGGAACAAAAGAGTAGGAGGTCAGTAAAAAACATTCAGTGAAACACGGAAGCCTTGATACAGGCCTTAAAACTTATCTGGTAACAATAACACTTTGGCGTGTGGGATGGAAAAGAAAATAGATAATTGGATGGTTTATTTTTCTTACGTCATTTCCATATGCAGAGTCATATTCAGTTTTTCCATGTGGGAAAAAAGTGCAAGTCTTTGGTAAATAATAAGCATGGGACATGGTCAAAAACTTGAGGTATTGAGGTTTGAGGTTTGGAGAACTAATAACAGGAACTAATAATGTCTAATGTGGTCACAGTTACTGTGTTATCCTGTGTTTTCCTAGTTGTGGGCTTTATGTGTGTGTAACTAAACTCAACGTTTGATTCATAATAACTTTCACAACTGTTATATATTCAATGCAGTATTTCTTGACCTTCAAAATAACAAGATATAATGACTTTCATTGCTATAATGTTTGGCTGTTGCGTGCCTACACTATTAGATATACATGCAACAGGTAGCCTTTTGCTATTTCATGACTACAATATATTTTCTGTGCTACATGCAACAGGCAGCCTCTAATAAAAAGCACAGTAATACTGAGAAGAAGGAGAAAAGGAAATGGCACCTATTATATAACAGGCAAATACTGGATTATTTATGTCATTTATTTTTAGCAACTTGGTAACTGTTATTTTTTACATAACAAATGAGCTAGCAACAAATTTGTATGTCTGCCTTTATTTACAATCTTTCTCCCTAGCTCTGCTACCTCTCCCCTATTCATCACATAAAGTACAACCTTCAACAGATGCAACAATAACACAATCTCTTGGCCCAGTTAAGGAAAAAAAATGGAGCACAGGCGCATAGTGAAAGTGGGGGCATGTGGATAAGAACAGAATTGAATACATTGCCAAAAGAACTTCACCAGAGACTGAGGGGAGACAAACATGGAGAAAGTTAGTGTAGAAGGAGGGTACTTACAGCACAGCCAGCACGCCCAGGGAATGCTCCTGGATGTCCAAGGCCCCCAGCACCGTGTCCAGGTGGGACAGATTTTTGGCCAGCAGCTCCCCACTCTTGTTGATCAACTCACACAGCTGAGTCATCTGGCCTGGGGGGGAGGAGAAGGTTGAGGGCAGAAGAAAAGAGAGAAATTACACCACTTTGAACCTTCTTGCATACAACTTTTGATTTTTGGAGAGACCTGTATCTTAAAATATCTTAGACAGTCTACATCACAGTGCTGGATATACACTATTAATTAGAAGTCACCGTTTCTGGACAGGCCCTCTTAATCTATATGTACTAGGAGTTAATGTCATGAAGTTTTTACAGCACAGGCTTATTACACACTGTGTCACAGAAGAGAGGCACATACACAAAGACTAGAGTAGAAATATTATCATAATACTGATTCTGTAATTGTAAATAATGGCAATAAAATAATAAAATCTATCAACAGGAGAAAAGAGTAATACTTTCTTTCATGTAAGCTGAGGCATTTTCCTTATCATTAAAGTGGTCATATCAATGATAAAATTTCGATTTTCTGGTCTAAGACTGTGGAGGGGCTATTCTTTCCAAATGTAAAGATCAAACTGACTCACAAAATTGCGTATAACCATCGTGCTGCGGTTGAGTATTTCAATATAAATCGGCCGGTCAAGTGTCCTGTCAAGGCCTTGCAACAGAGGTAATGCGAGCGGGATTGACAGACGACTTTAAACCAATAATATTCGCTATATCAGTTCAGCAGCCAATCATGTGGGGGTAGGGCGGGACTACCGGTAGGCAGTCCCCAGAAATTATTTTCTAGATCAAAAACAAAAAGTATGATTTAAAGATTGTGTTTGATAAGCTACCTAGTTCGCGGCTATCCTTGGCGTCCCTGTGTACTAACGCATCTTCTGATGATACTTTGCAGAACTCTCACAGCCAGAGAAAGTCATTTTTAGGGTGTGTTTACATGATAAAGCAAAAAGAGGGCTCTGACCAGTTTGTCTGCCTAGCTATCGACAAGGCATTGGATAGCATATGCTAGCTAACTAGCTAATACTTCCCACTCGAATGAGTTTAGCAATCGTACCTTGAGCGGAGAGCTGCCGCACATTGTTCACAAACTGCTCCAAGGCTGAAGCCATTATTTCCTGGGTCCAAAGTGGAGGTAATTTGCACTGTTTTTCATTCAAACGTCAGAAACAACTCCGTCCGGACTGAGACAGGGGGCCACACAGCCGCCACTGAGGTGAAGCTGTCGCGAGATCATAAGAACAGAACAGACTGCAACGAGATTTACAGACCGACCATTGGATTCTTAAAGGGACAGGTACATGATTTGCTGACAGCATTTGTAAAACTGTTGCCACGATTTCTATTTTTAGTATTTTTATCCTGAAATTGTAACTTACTGTGCTTGCTTCATGGGCTAAGAGACTAAATTAGTCTATTTCTGGGTGTAGTGTCACTTCTCTTTTTTGGGAAAAGGAAATACAGGAACTGACGTACAATTTAAATGGTTTCAACAAAGATATTATATGATGTAAGAGCTCCTGCCCTACTGACTTTAAAGCCTCCTCTAATTGTAAACTGGACACTAACGTTTCTCGTAAAAACGAAATACAACAATATATATATATAATATTTCCCTGACTTTTGTACTTAAAAATGAGGAAAATGAGAATGAGGAAAATTTGTTTTGACATCCATCCAGACATTTTCTACATCGTTTACAGTTAATGGATTAACAATTAATATTTTTGTTTCATTGCAGTTACAACATATGTATAGCTTCCAACAGTTTGTACAGTAATTGTGAATGGCCTCGAATGCAATTGTGTTAAACTGATTTGCAATAATTGAAGATAAGCAGGAAAAAAATTCAAATGTAGAAAATATAACATTTATTTTGCCACATTTTCAAATATCTTACAGTTTATATACACTGTTCTGTCTTCAGTCATTCCATCAAACCAATCAGTCATTTTAAGAAATAACTTTATTCATTCAAAATTGACTATTACTTATATATTTGTACTTAACAAACAAATCATCCACCTTTGCCATAACAGTAATAATATCCATAGCTTTAGTAATAATGACAATAATGATATTGGTAAAACATTTTCTTTCTTTTAAATTAAATATATTAACTGCAGATTATGACTGTACGTAGCTCTCGCTCATTGATAGTGGAGAGGAGTGAGCTATCTCGTTGATGTTAAATATCTTTGCTGTGAGCAGGATTGTAGTACAGTTTGTTCTCGCTGCTGAGCTTTTCTTCCCTGGGTGCTGCAGTACCAGCCCAGTTGTTTACTTCTCGTTTCAGTATCAGTTGCGGTTGCTCAAACAGTCACTGTCACAGATGCTGTGGGCTTTAAGTAAAGCTGTGGGGAGCTGCCGGGCTGTTAAACCACACTGACAAACGATGCAAAAAGCGCCCAGTGCACTGCGGCCAGAGGCATGTCACATTTGACCTGCCCGCTGCCGTGCTGCTAGCCTGTCGGCTAAAGTTAGCGACCGATAGCTAAGCTGCAGCTGACTGGCAGTGAGCCGCCCAGAATGATAAAGTTAAGCCAGCAGTTAAACAAAACTTCACGAAAAGACGAAAAACAACACAACCAGTGTTAAGGGCTGGAATCGTCACGGTTCAAAAACCTCAGTATTTGGAAAACTTCTCGACTCTCATGCGGACTTTATCCACAGTTTGCTCTCGCCGTTTGGACAGGGTTAACGGTAGCAACCGTTCCTACTGCTGCAGCCGCACAATCAACAGTCAACAATGTTAGTGTCCCGTACAACACGCCTACTCGGAAGAGGGAAAACTCTGCTCCGTGATCCGGCTAAGAGGATTTGCGTGAACATGTCGTCCTCCTCTCTCTCGGGTAACAGACTGCGGGTTCTGGTTGACATGGACGGGGTCCTGGCGGACTTCGAGGGGGGGTTCTTGAAGAAGTACCGAGCCAGGTACCCGGACGAGCCCTACATCACCCTGGACGACAGGAGAGGGTTTTGGGTGTCAACGCAGTACGGGCAGCTGAGGAGCGACCTCTGTGTAAGTGGCAAGTTTGTACTGTGAGTATGCAGAAGTAGTTAGTGAAACTGTAACCAGCCACTGAGCTGGGACCTCAGGTAAAATTAAAACTTTAGTTTTTATTCATGCATTTTAACCCTGACACTGAGCTGTCACCGTGTGTCTTTCAGGTATTGATGTTTATATGTATATTATATGTATGTCAAGAGAGAGAGGCCAAGGGTGAAAGGTCTGTGTGAGATAAACCAGAGGGTGTCCTGCTTTGTCACAGTTACAATACAGTATTTATCTGAGTGACCTTGACGAAGCTGACTTTTGGACATTCCACCTCTGGCACGCACATACACTCACGTGGATACACATTCATACACCTGTGATAAGCTGCATGCATGTGTCTGTGTGTGTGCTTTGACTCCAGGAAAAAGCCATCAGTATCTGGGAGTCCAAAGACTTCTTCATAGAGCTGGAGCCCCTGCCAGGAGGAGTGGAGGCGGTCAAGGAGATGGCCAAGATGGATAAGTATGTATTGAGGATGCAGTTTGAATGATTGCATTTTTGTCTTTATTCACTACAAACGTCTTCCATGGGATTCTCCATAATGTAGCACATTTGGCACACTAGCATTACCTAACCTAATGTAATTACTCTTTATATAAATAAATCAATAAATAAAATTACCAGGTGTGGCCTTAACTCTTAACCAGCAAGCTGCAGCTGACTGTTTATCAACCTATGAAGTTATCAGTTGTGGAAGTGCACATGCAAATTTACCTCTAGAAAGTAATGTTATTACTTTTCAGAAAATGTTTGTTTCTGTATTGTAGTGATGGGCAGATGAAGCCATGTGAAGCTTTTAAGCAACAGCACAGTGACATCTGGTGGTTAGCAAAGCATTCAGTATATTATAGCAGACACTAAAGCTCAAACTCCAACACCTCACTAATTTTTATAGTTTTGGTCTCATGTGCAATGAAAGTCTGTGTGTTACTATTGAATCTTTAGCACTTTTGTTCCTACACAACGTGTGCCTCACAGGAGTGAAACAAGCTTTGAAGCTTCAGTATCATCCGTCCATCTTTACTGGATTATGAAAATGTCCATAAGCTATTATGATGTTGTGCAACATGCTTTCTACCTCCCTAATGCCCATGCATCTTTAATTATTTGTGAATGCAAAACCTACCTATACTGTATTTTTCAATAGATAAGACCATACACCATGTTTTCTACTCATATCTATGGTTTGACTGTCACTCTGAGCTTTTATTAAATATTAAGATTATTAAATTAAGATGGTAAATGCTGGATATTGATTCCAGAGCTCTCACTATCAGTGTTATCAGTTTTCAAAAGCTGACTGTGATTCCCTGGAATAACAACCACACGTGCTGATGAAAGCATCGTATAACTGGTATCTATAGTGACAACAACTCTCATTCACATAAAATCTCAGTCAACATGAATGAGGCTGTGATTGTCATATCCAGTAGCATTGTCGAAAGCACACAGCTGAGTGGAATAACATCTAAAAATAGCCATCTGTATGTTTACATTTCCTCCCTGTGGAAATGAATGGTCTTCTTCAGCCACAGTGCCTGAATGAACCTGTTTATCAGGGAAATATACCATATGGTGTAATCTCATATTTTGCACTTTTGTTTTCTCTCCTATTGTGCCCGTTATAGTTATTCATTTTGGTTGTAAATATCCAGGGTGTCAGGTATCAGTGAGCTGGAATATAAAAATGTTTGTATTTTTTTAAATTTTTCCTCTCTGTTTGTGTTGTTTCTCTTTCTTTCTGCAGCACAGATGTCTTTATTTGCACCAGCCCTATAAAGCATTACAAACACTGCCCATATGAGAAGGTAATGTAGACCTTCAACAACCATCAACAACATCTATTCTGTTCCCTTTGAAAACGATTACTGTGTTTTTCGTTTTCCAAATGAGTTCTCATCTGCTGTGTGTTGTGTGTGTGTGTATGTGTGTGTATGTGTGTGTATGTGTGTGTGTGTGTGTGTTTGTCCAGTATGCTTGGGTAGAGAAGCATTTGGGCCATGACTTTCTGGAGCAGGTCATCCTGACCAGGGACAAGACATTAATCACCGGTGACATCCTCATAGACGACAAGCCTGACATTTTAGGTGAGGACAGTCTGCATGTTAATGCATGTGAACATGCAGTGTTGATGCTTGTGAATCAACATCTCAATAGAGTCATTTCCAGCACATGTGGGTCCATTATTTCAGACACACATGGACAAAAACTGCTTCTTATTTTTAGCCAGTAATTGTTGATTTCCCTGGCTCCCTAGCTAATTAAGCTAACTTTAGCTCCATGAGGTTTTAATGTTTCCAGCTGTTTCCTTTTAAAAAGAGTCCTGTATACACGCATGATATTGTGCTAGAAGAGTGACTGACTGTTAAGGTTCATGTCTAGTTTTTCCTGATTTAAGTATGATAACATAAAATCGGACACTATCTTGGGTAACGTTAGCTGGGGTTAGCCAGACATGCTAACATTTATAGCTCATGTTAGAGCTGATAAACGCACTTCTTACACTTTTTCTGATATGTGTTTTGGTTTTGTAAAGGCTAAGAAATGGTAATTATCTCTCTTACCAAACTCTTACTGCAGCCCCATTCACACTGCTTTCAACATGCGGAGGAATCCAAATCTCTCTCTTGCCTAAATGCTTATCAAACTATGATTGAACAATCACTGTTCCAGGGAAGGAACAGGAAGGTGGTGACATAACATGATCAACATGTAAATATGTGTCTAAGAATAACATGAAAATGAACAGCATGAGAAATTCATGAATAGAAAAATGGAAATGAAGAAATAAAGCAGAAAAATCTTAAAGGATGAGGATTACATAATCCTGTTGGTTGAATGTGTTTGTGGGTGTTTATAATTATTTGCCTTTATCTCCTTCAGTCCTTGATTTGCACTGTATGAGACAGCTGCCACAGTGTTTATACTCTTAGTCAGGTTCTGCTGGGTTGTGTGAAGCAGTGGTGCACACAGTTAAATGTGTGTAGTTGTCAGTTTCGTAATGTGTGTGTCTAACGTATGTCTTGATTAGGCGTGGAGCCCAAACCAACGTGGGAGCACATCCTATTCACCGCCTGCCACAACAAGCATCTATCTGTCAGCCCCTCCCAGAGACGACTCGTCTCTTGGTCGGACGACTGGAGGGCCATCCTGGACAGCAAGAGGTGGTGAGGAACTCCTCCGCACAAGAGCCCCAGCGGCCTGGATTTCTGGTTAGTGGAAGTCTCTGGGGGTCGCCACCACAACACCAACATCATCACCTCACCCGTGGGTGTCACGGGGTAAAGGAAAGTTGAAATAGAGATCAGACATTTAGCACAAAGCAGACACTTGTTGCACTCATTTGGGAGATGACATTCATTTGTTTGACCACAAGGGGGCACTATGAGACTAAGCGTGAAGTCGTGTCGGCAGCCACATTGACAACAAAACAAATGAATGTGAGGAAAAAATGATTCAAAATGGGTACATGGTAAGTTCAAAGGAGCAGACTGAGTGTGTTGTCAGCTGCTCTGTATATCCATCCTGTGTGTGTTGGGGGTTCTTATTGTGGACATTTCTGTTTCTGAACAAACATTTTAATTTTGAGCCACTGGAGCGTTTTATCTGTGGTCTTCTTCACAAAAGGCTTATCAGTGGTTCTTAGTACTGTGCTGCATTAATGAGTCAGTGGAGTGTGATTCACTCACAACAACACACAAAAATTCACAAAAATAGTTTCCACTAGTCATACGCACTGGCACATATGTGCAATACATAAACACCATACCACTGTCAGCAATGTAAATGCAAATATACACATACAGAAATACCTCTTAATGTTTTTAAAGAGTTCGTATTGGTGCTTTTTTTAAAAAGGAAAAAAGTCTGTTTCCTCTATGTTTCACAATAATCTATGCATCTTCATTAATAGACTGATGGGGAAAAAATACAGTTAAAGCCTGAGAATTGCACACCTACATATGCATGTTGCCAAATCTATCACTAGTATAAAGTATATCAGATTAAGGAGTGACTGAAAAATGTGTGCTGAATATATTAACAAAATATTAAAGGATGAAAAGATGTTTATTGACAAAATGAATATATGACTAAAACTGTAAAAAGAGATACGATTTATATTGTTAGATACTTTTTTTTAAATGCTCTACACACAGCTGGTCAAACAATGTAGAGCACATCATATTTTATTAGCTTTTGGTTAAATTTCAAGCAGTTTACCTGTTGTATATACACTAAAATTAGAAAATAATCCAGTATTTGTCAAAAACCACCATCCAGCTTTAGCATCTGTTAGAAGACATACACCTCACCTCACTTGAATAAGTGGAGGTCTTGTTCTATGCCATTTTCAATTAGACCTGTTTTTTCTTACTTATAGTTCCTCTTTTTAGCTTGTTTACACACACACATTGCATCGGATATAAACTAAGTTATATGATTAAAACAAACTTGTGACTGGCAGAGTACCTCCACCACATAATAAAATCTGTATTTATTTTAGCATGTCTTTTCTTAATTGAAAATGAAAAAAAAAGAGAGAAAAGAAAACAATTAAGTCATGTGAGCCAAAAAATTACATTCGCCTGTTTCAGCCAAGTACTGCAAAAGTCTTCATCACTAGCTGCTGCCCGAGGTTTGAAAAATGACTTTTCTCTCGGTCAGGATTTGCATTGTTCTGCTTCATGTCTGTTTACACGTAAGTGTGCAGAAGCTGAATTAGAATTTCTGGCAGGCCAGTTCTGATTTTGCCTGTTGCTGCTAATGTGCTTTTTAGGAACAAAGCAGCAGGTCCTGGACATGTTTAATGGAAGATGTACTTAGTGCTGAGTGTTGTGTTATTGTGCCTAGTTTGATGTACAGTTTCAGACATGCTTATTGCTGTCTATGGGATGTTTTAATGCTGTGTTTTGTTCCACCTCACTTAAAACACGCACCAAGAAAAAATCAACAGGAGGACTAAGGCACTTCTTTTTATTTTTACAATTAAAGGTGCATTTCATTGTCCCTGTTTGTTTTTATACTTGTGTGGGAGACTTGAACTAAACATGGTAAACATGCTTCTTTGTGATGTTTGTTGTGATTCCCTCACTGACTGTATCACTTAAGTAGACATGGACAAGGAAACAGCTAAACATGACTTGGCCCTCAAACCACTTTCTGACACCAGAACTTTGATACACACGAGAACCTGCTAGTTATCAGACACCAACATCTGCCTGCTTACACCAATGAAACCTCACATTTTGGTATTGATTCCTGCAGCTTGTTCTAAATACATTCTCATTTGAATGAAAAGAATGAAAAACCTGAAGGCATATCTATCAGACTTCTAAGAATTACACCAAGAAATGACATTAACGGCCATAACGAGTGAATGGAAAATATTTCTCATGCGACTTCCTCTAAAGTCATTGTATAATTGATCACATGTATGCTTAGAGAGAAACAGCCAGTTGGAGACAAGAAATTAAATTACATCCACCCAATTGTTCATTCTTCGAAAACATACTTACACAAAGCTGCACAAGCATATGTTCTTTTTTCCAAGTTCATATTATTTGTATCAAACCAGTAATATCTCTAATATTTCTCATAGAAATAAACAACAATCTAATACTTTTAGAATGTATACATACAGTGTATAAATAATAATGAAAAAAAAGAGATTGTCTGAAATGAAAACAGGAGGAAAGGGGAGTCAGAGAAACTTATTCTAATGTGAAATGTAGTAATTCAGTGTCAGTTGCCAGCAGTGAATCAATCAAATGTGGAGACAACAACAACAACAGCTGCTGCAATTATTAAGCAACCCCCCCCCCCCCCAATTCTGAATTATACACATTGCTTCACTGCTTTATTTATTTCCATGTGGTCGCTCTTTTGATGGCTGTGTTGTTGCTGAAGCTACTTGACAGCAAAAAGCAAGTCAACCGTTGCGCAAACATTGCATGTGTGTCAGGTGTATCCCAGCTAGTTTTGTCAATGAATGTCTCATGTTTGTGGTGCTGATAATTTTTCCAAAAGTTTAAATTAGCATAACATGATATTTTCTTTGTTTTATTTGTGTTCCAGTTTAAATTTTCACCACAGAAAAGTGTGGAACATGTAAAAATGTGAGTCCTCCTGTGAATCCAACATAACCCTCTGCCTGCTACATGTCAGTGTGGTGGACAGCAGTGTGTTACCACACAACCAATTGTGTGCAATTATTCTCCACAGCAGTCTGAAAACAGGACAGGATGTAGACGGAGCAACGTTGGATAATTTTCTGTCTGACTCACACACCATTCTCTCTTGGGTTCTTTCAGGTCTTCCATCTACTTCTTTAGCCTTTAGAAGCTAACCTCTGCATGCACCTGAGGTCTGTTGTGCTGCTCAGTTGAGCTCAGGGACATTGTGTGCCATATATGAAGCAAGGCTGAATGCAAAGGCCAATTCATGGTTTCCACGTCTGTGTGGTAATGTGGGTCAGCTTGATGTAAATTTTGTCGTCTGCCCAAGTCCCTCAAGGTCAGAAATTTTGACCACACGATGCTGTGCACACTATAAGCACACCGACAGCACAAGCACTTTAAAATGTACACATGCCCCTCGATGTAGTATGTATAGGAGTGCATGTGCATCTGCTGTCCATGAGTCTGCAGCTGTGGACACTCCCCAAGCACAAGAGCATGCTCCTTGTTTTCTTTGACATTTGCGAGGTTGTACACCGTGAGTCCCACTCCCCAGGGTTAGACTGTCACCGCTGAGTCCTGCACCATTCAAAGGTATCAGAGTGAGGACATTTGGCGCAAATAACCAAAACTACAACTGTGACTCCCCACCTGCCTTACTTAATTTGGCTCACTGCGACTTCTTCTTCACCCAAAATGAAAGTCCGGTTGAACGGTTGCTGTTTGGAGGCAGTGGAGGAGGTCCAGCATGACTCGCAGATGGTGCTGGATGCACCCACAGATTGGGACCAGAGACTGTTAAAAGAGGTACATTTTTTTCTTGAAATCAGTGCAGTCTCAGAACCTGTTGATTGCACCTTGTAAATCTCACACTGATTCGTATGAGGTAGAGTTTAGGCAGTCTTTAACAACAAGACTGAAAAATGTATTTTTAATCATTATTTCTCAGATGGGCTGGAGCTGTTTCAGCATCAACTAAGATTACTTTAAAATTTTCCCAGCTGTAAGCACTAACTCCCATTTCCTTTGTGCATTGCATTTCAGCAAAATTGTGTGTAAATGGCAGGAAATTTAAGATGATGTGGGCTGCTGTCAGTGTAGGCACAGTGTCAGTAAAGTGGAGGTGTTTAGAGTGTTTGTGTAAGGAGTTGGAATTCAACCTGAGAGTCTTAAGGGAGCTATTGCCGACCTGTTTCATGGCTCAGCACAGTGTGGGGTAAAAGCATCACAAAATAAGTGTGTGCTTCCTCTGCCATCATCACACCAAAAATATACCAAGTCTCATGTGTAACTTCTGGTAGATCTTTATAAGCAGCAGGACATTCCTGAAAAGGGACCGGAGATGGGAATGGTCAGGATTCCATTTTCCTGAGGAGTTGTGTTTTTTTATATGGGACATTTTCCAAGAATGTTCAGCAGATTTGAATGGAACTAAAATAACAGACATGCTAATGTAATGACATTACCTCACTGTGGAACAAATCATAGCCTGGTAGCATGTAAAGCTAAAACATAATAGAGCTGAGTGTGTGTCTGGTCATGTGTCTTTTTCTGTTTGCATGTCAGTTAAAAAGTTGTCTGTCATCATCCAGACACTCGTACACACACTGACTCATTTCCAGCCCTAATACCAGCTCGGTATAGAATAATGATTTGTTTTTGGTCCCTTGCTCCCTGGGTCTGCTGTTAGACTCAGTGACAACCATATTTCATCTGTAAGTGTCATCTTACCTGGCGGCAAAACAGTGTGTTGTGCTGACAGGGTGGTGTTTGGTTTTTCTGCATCAAACGAACAGAAACAAAAAATCCCTCTGTCACTTCCCTCCACCCTTATTTCTTTCAAGTTACAGAAATATTATGTTACACTACGGCTTGTTGAGATGGCTTCTTATCAAAACATCTCTATATATCCCTTCCAGAAATCATCGACAAAAACAGTGCCAATCAAGGTCGCAGTATACCAGCAGCTCCCATGTTTGGCTTGGTAAAATTATTGTTTTTATCTATGGAGTCTGGTGTCAACCTATAGCGATGTTTATGGTTGAACACAAGCCTGTTTTGCCCATGGCAGAGACAAGCACTTAAGTGGACTTACTAAAATGTGGACGATTTCCCATTGATATAAATGTAAAAAATGCAATTGAAGTAAATCAATAATTAGTGACTATGAGTAATCAGACCCACTGAAAAAATTCTTCAAACTGAACACAGTGTTCCATTTAATAAAAACAGAACACAATAAAGCACACATGTATGAGGAGTAGCCGTAATCAGAACTCTGTATACATCCTTGGAATAGAGTGTACAGCCTTGTGTAGACTGCGCTGCATTGGCAAATGCGTCAGAGTCCTGAGGAAATCCCAACAGAGCAATAAAACTGGGACTGAGCAGGAATTTCTCTTTAAGATTAACAGAGAGGCTATGGAGTCATATTGAACATACAAAGGAAATAGCCAGCACAGGACAGTTTGTGTTGTTTGTGCTGTGGAGATTTAACGTACAAGACGTCCTCTGTAAGACAGAGCGGGGCTTAGAGTCAGTGCTTATGGTCAGTTATGGTTAACCACATGTTGCTGATAGTGACCGTTCATAATCACAGTGACATATTCCATGGAATCCTCCATGCTTCTGCTCAGTGGAACATAAAGCAGTGTCTCTGTTTGTGCATGTGCCAATGATTGACTTCTATAGAGAGTTCATTCTGTGGAGGCAAACAGTAATAAATGCATGACCAGAAAAAACTCCCAGTACAGAAAATGCAATCGAGTGTATGATACAGGGGCGACAGGTCAGGTGGAGCATTTCCTGTGTGCTGAGTTGTTTTTGTTCCTTCTGTCGCAGGCCCTCGACCACCCCACCCCCACCTCCACCCCTGTCTCTGACACTCCATTATCCTATCTGTGTTTTTGGGCTGTTGGACGTGTTAAAATAACTCATAACAAATCCTCATGTGACATTTTGAACCAGTTGGCAAACTGTGGGTAATATTTTGATGAAGATGTAGCTGACCTCTTTAAAGCTGCTCCAAAGAAAATGTAATGTAATAACAAAGTCAAAATGACAGTGGGAAAACAAAATAACACAGTACAGGTGTCGTTCGACATTTGCAGTATGCTGTGTAGGCAGAGGTACTCTCCAGTCACAGCACAGTTTGATATGTCTTAAAAGAAAAGCTGTATGTGGTTGAACTGCTCTACGTATGCATGTGACTGTGTGCACGTGCCCCTGATTCTCCCTGTGTTTGTGTGTGCCAGATATCCCAGATGCTGGTATGTAATATCTGAGTCAGTGAGCAGCATGATTTTTGTTTTTTTTAAATTATTTTTGGGGCTTTTTTAGCCTCTATCGACAGGACAGTGAGAGAGAGAGACAGGAGACGAGGAGAGAGAGACGGGGAGTGACAGGCAGTAAATGTCCGGCCGGATCAGGGGTCGAGCCGGGGACCAGCTGCTCAGGGCACGAGCTATGGGCCCCCACGTAGCATGTTTTTGCTATAGTGCCAAATTGAGTGAATCATCCACAGTCAGTCTGTTGGTGTGGCGTGTTGTCTGTCTGTCTGTCTGTGTATCAGTCTTCCATCCATCCCTCTGTGTGGCTTACGGAAAAGGACGCTGTGTTTTGCTGAGCTGGTGTTATGGGTGGAAGTCAAACACTGCAAGCAATTACTAAGAAAACACACACCCGCACTCACCTACAGTACAGTAACACTGATAAGCTTATTTTATGGCATCTGCTGTTGATGCCCTTAAGTCTGTCTCCTTTCCATTGTATTTGCTACATGTACTGGTTGTGATTTAGTCGGAATCAGAGGTGTTTATGTTTCCATTTCGTTGCCATTACGTGTCATGTTCAGTACTGGTTTTTGTTCTATTTTGATGCTTTTGTTTAATTTACGCAGCTGGCATCTTGCATCAGTGTCCAGCAGAAGAACAGAGGCCTCAGGAGATGTGAATTGAAGGAATCTGTAGGTCACGTTGTGTTAGGTGAACAATTCGCTTTCTTAGTGGTAAAACACAACATGTGACCTCTCAGTGTTAGTTAGTCAAGGAATTCTGAGAGACGGTGGACACCACAAACTAGATATAGACAAGGCAGGTCAAAGAAAAGTGTGTCATCATCTGAAGGCAGATGGAACTAACAATGGAGTTTCAGAGTTTTTTATTTAATTGAGCTGAGTTAGAGTACGGATGAAATAACAACATATTTCTCCTCGGTGTCTCTCTCTCTCTCTGTGGTGGTTCGTAGGTGGGAGCAGTAATTCTGTGAAAAACTGCTGTTAAGAATCCATTAACACAATTCAAGATTACAAAAGATGGGACTTCATTTTCTTTTCAGAGGAAGACTGAAATTGAAAATATGTGAACTGAACAAGGTCTTAATTAAATGTAGATTTACATTTGAAGCACTTCATTCCAGGTTTTTTTTTTCTACTGCAGACTCTCACACATTTATTCACATAATTGCTAAGTGTGAGCAAGTCCTGTTCTGCTCAAAATCCTTGGAAATATAATTCACTTCCAAGCACGGCTTAATGATTTCTGCAGAAAGAGAAAAAAATGAAGGGCGCGGGGAAAATAGATAAGTATCTGAGCCATAGATTTATTATTATGGTTTAACAGAAGAAGTTCAGCACAGTTCCATTGTAATTTTGCCTTACGCACAATGTCACTGAAAAAAAAAAACAAATTACCTGCATGTCAGCTGAGGTTGATAAGCTGTGTGTAGCATACTGTTGATTATGATTAATTTCCTATGTGTCTCATCAGCATGGGAAGGACAGCACAGCCTGTGTGTGTTTGTTTCATGTACCATTTATGTGTGTGTGTGTGTGTGTGTCTGAGGAAATGGAAAGGAAAAGCGGGCAAATTTCCACAGCGGTGGACCAGACCACCACATCACTCTGCCATCCATCTTCACAGAAGAGCAGATATTGCTGTTGACGCTGTTGATGGCTGTAGAGGTAACATCTCTTTATAGCACAGCTTCATTTCCAGGCACAGGACTGAGCTGGAAAATTTTCACATTAGGCTGCTCACGTCACACAAAAACCCACTCATGTTCATTTCATCCCATCCTATTGTTTATTAGGTTTTGGTATCTGAAGGTGCTCTCTGTGGTAACATGTTAACCTTATTACATCTGACATATAATTACCAAACACATGCCCTTGTGTCTAAACACTCATAGGCTTGCATGCAGAACTAGAAACCAGTTCCTGAACTGAGTTTCTCTTAAATGCTGCGGGATAGGTAATAGCTTTTATAAATAACATACAAGCTGCTCACTGGGAAAAAATATTGAGCAGCTCCTATTTGTAATGATGTACAGGGAATCATTGCTTTTTTTCTTCTTTGAGCACTGGAGCAAACTGTAAACACAGTATGAAAATGTCATGTTATTATTATGATGATGTTGTTACGGCTGTCGTGTTAGCTTATTAACATTCAGCAGGCAGATATAGTGTAGGACAGTCCATTTGTTGATGATCAGTAATAACACTGCATGTCACAGAATTACTCTGACATAAAGATTTCTTCATTTTAAAATGTATAAATGTTTCTGTTAATTCACTACACTTATGATGGCTGAATAAATTATTCAAATTAAACTACATCTGCTTGACTAATGGACAGATCGTCCATTTTCTCAGTTTAGCGTTTTTACAAAATACAATGGAGTTTAGCATATGACATTTTTGAGAGCCAGTCATATTTTCTCTTTGTTTGAACCACTTACTAATCCCCATATTTAGGCTTAGGATGAATCAGTGTGCTGCTGTAAATATTTCATTCTGGGTGTATGACTTGATTATTGAGCTGCTGAGTGGTAGTATTCCTCTCTTGCGTCGTATGCTGTTTTACTTAATATGTTATTGTGGGTTCAGTCTGTTTCCATTATGTAGTCATTTTCCAAGAGCAGTGAAGTTTTCCACTGAGTACAAGAAGATAAATAATGCAGAACACTCAGGAGGCTAAAGAGACTCAGACCGCTCCGGTGCAGGAGCTGTGGAAATAGAAGATGACGCAAACAACACAGTGCACATTTATATCTGTGTCTGTGTGTGTGTGTGTGTGTGTGTGTGTGTGTGTGTGTGTGTGTAGTCTGAGAGGAGAAAGGATAGAGAAAGAAAGAAAGTGTTTTGCAACACTACACTGCACAGATTGGCTCACATAGTCCCTCTCCAGTGTGCGATGAGTGTACAGTGTGTGTGTCTGTTGATGAAAGCAAGTGAGGGAGGAAGAGCTGCCACCTCAAATCCTGAATCACTCAGCTCTGAAGTGAGAAAGTGCTAAAATTAGAGGGAAAATAATTAAAAAGCAGAGAAAAGATGACAAAAATATCTGATTTTTCCTTTCCGGGAGTATGAATCATGTTTGGTGTGAAAATATGAAAGCATGTCTTTCAAGCTGGTGCCAAGCAGGTGGAATTTCACAGGAATGTCCTGTGGATTTTAAACCTTGCGAGGGGTAGTGTGAGACTGAAATAGCAGCTTGCTGTAATAATTGGCTCAGAAGGTTTGTGTTGCTCCAGTCTGATAGTTGTGTCCTGTTCCTGTCTGTTGCTCCAACACTGCACCATTAAAAGTGGTAAATATAACACGTTTTTCAAATTTTAGTCTCTCACCATATTTGGAGCTTTGTGTTAGCTGGCCTGTAACTGCTCACCTGTTTTAACCCACCCACTCCCCTTTGTATAAGCCTGTGTTTCGTGTATATATTTTTATGTGTATGCGTATTTTGAGTGTGTGTGTGTGTGTATGAGAGAGTGATGAGCATCCTCCACTCTGACTACACATCTCAGTGCCAGGAAACTTCACACATTGACGTCTTTGCTTAACAGATTGAGGCTGCTACACAGAGGAAGCAGCTCACAGTGTGATGCTGTGCATCGATGCCAAGTTGTCACTCCTCAGAGTCAGTATGTTAATCCCTACATGGCAATCCATCCATTCCCCTGGTGTTTTGTTGTTTTTAGACACAGTCTGACGCTGTGTGTCGTCATCAGGCAGTGGGAAACCTGGTCTGCCCCACAGCCACAACACACACTTAGTGTATGTATTGACTATTAATGCAAAAAAGAATCTGCGTAGTGTTCCAACTGTGCCGTTATATTTCCACTCAGGTTTATATGTCCACTGGATCTTCAAACCTCTGGGACCATATTTTCAACTAACAGTTGTTTTGCCAACATTACGCATACACAGCATTTGTTTGTTGCTTTCTTTACCTGTATTTTCTGCACACTGCACTGTATATTGACAACCATTATTGGTTTGAAGTGGGCTAACAGCTAATAGGCTGATTGTCATGCCATAATTGTTCTTCTAGCACAATCAGCTGGTTAAAGATTTTCCCCCATGGCCACACCACAGGGTGGTACTGCAAAATAAATGCATGGATCTTCGGTGTAATATTGGTGCAGAATATTGTTGCTAGCTGGTGACCTGCTGTACCCAGCGAGGTAACTGCTAACTGTTTAGGTTAACGCCACCCAGCCCTTGCTCCTGGTGATTCTTTACATTCTTTAGGCTTTCGTCCACGGTTGTTAAAGGGACAGTTCACATAGTTCACACACTTTATTCAAAAGGTATTTTTGTACCATTGACTCCAAGCTACGTCTACAGTAGCTTCCTCCATTTTTGACTCATGGGTGCGTACGCTTGTTCTTACAATATAAGTATATATGTATATATATAAATTGATTTGAATTATCATTTTGCTCAACTCCTAGAGGAACTGTAAATTCCCTCACTTTGGTGCTGCCAACCCTCCCACCCACATGCTGTCCCTAGATGAGATAATACTGTGTATCATCATTCTTTCATCATATTCCTTTATGTTATTCCACTGGCTAAATATAGGCTGTAACGACTGCTACTGTGTAAGATTACATATGTTCATTCTGTCATCTACCCTCAGCTAAGTCATGTTGGGTGTGCAGGGCTGTCTAGAAACAAAGATGAGAGGGGCCATTAAGTGATCACTTGTGGGCTAAAACAAATCATACGCTCTCACACACGCTTACATCTCTTAGATATCGACCCACGCTCTGATTGGGAACGTCAGTCCATTTACTCCCACCTAGGGACTGTTGAGACATGCATACACATAAGCCCCAGACAGAAAAAAAAAAATCTTGATTCATTCATTATTGCTAATGCTGGCACATACATCTCCCACCGTCTCTCCTAAGTGTCCAAGAAGTATTCATTCGAGGACAACTGGACTTAGATACTTAAGATATTGCCAGGTCCATATTATCCATATTATATTTACAATCAGTTAAATGACTGTGTGTAATGTTGAAGACATCATAAAGACAAATCCACAGAGAACTATCACTCGACTCTTTCAGTTCCTCTAAGCTCCTTGGATCATTTTAGTGTCTTTCGGCTCATTGTTTTGGTTTTAAGACCCACAACTTCACTGTTTTGGTTTAGCCTCTCCACTCTCATTCACCATGTTTCGAGCAGTCTCAGGTAGCTCAAACAAACAAACTGTCCTCAGTAGCCACATAAAGTTAGAAGCCAGATGGTGGAGTGTTCAGCAGATAAATTACCACATATTTCCCTTATTATGTTTATAAGTTGTTTTTCTGGAGAAAGAATTAAGTTGTTGCTTTAATCTTGCTCGACTGAGGAAGAGACAGAGAGGAGGGAAGAGAATACAGTCGACGTTATATAAAATATAAAGTAAACAAGCCGTGGTATTTAAGAGATTATCATTATCTTGCCCATTAGGTTGAAGTGAGGACGGCATAAAGAGACAAGGGAGCTGTTTTGAGGGAGAAAGCAGAGAAAAACAAACTTTATGTACTAATACTAAGAAGATGCGTGTCTGTTTACCTCTGATAAACTGTGACCCAACATATCCAGAAAGTCATCATCCAAAGAATAAAATTAAATCAAACATGCTTTGAATCAAGAGTGCAAAAATAAGATGCATGTGATTTTCCACTTGAGTCCGTAAGTATTTATGAAACATTTAGTGGTTATTTAACAAAAGCCCAGTAGCTTTAGGAACAGGTTATAAAAACCAGTGTTTGTCTCTTCAGCTGATGGATAATGTGTAAAAATTGCCATGATGTCACTGTGATGTGCGATTGTGCTGCCTCACGTCGCAGTCTGTGCTGACGTTAAGTCCCACTTCCCCAAGCAAAACAGAGTCAACAGGAGCGACAGTGAAGTGGATGGTTGAGCTGAGGAAAGTGTAGCGTTCAGTCTGGCACCTCAGTCACTCACCTCACTGCTCTGCTAACAGAGACTGTTTCCTCAAGTACCGGCTGTTTTTCCATCTTGTGTGGACGACAGTTTAATCTGACGCAGTTTGAAGGTGTTTCTGTGATGTGGTACACTTACAAACTTCATCTTCATCTTTCACTTCTCAGAATTTGTAAATCATAGGTCTTGTGTGTGTGGGCCTTGTTTTGGAGAGTATGTTCAACGATCACATGAAAACAAATCCATCATAGATAATAGAATTCTACATGAGCAGTCATGGGAAACACATCACAATGCAACGCAGTTAAAGATCATTCACTGGCAGTCTGTCATCAGGAAGGATCTTATCCCCAACTTTATGTTAATCCTTGGATTAATAGACGGGCTACTACTGTGCAGACAATTGGAAATGATCTGATCATATGCAGAGTGATGATAGCTGATCAAATGTCCAGAATCACAGAGTTCACGTAAAGCCTTCATGCAGCACTGTAGCAGCTGGGAGCTGTTTAATATCAGTGTATTTCATAATTCTCCCTCTGAACTGATTTGGATGAGTAACCCACTTATCTGTTATTTACTAAAAGAGAATTAAGCCTGCAGACTATAATTACAGTAACTGTCAGAGCCGTAAAGCCAGAAAGGTCACTGCAGTGAGTGTTGGTGTATGTTGCTGATCACAGTTTATCAGTGTCTTACACTCAATGTAGATCAAACAAAATGGAGTAGAATAGAGCAAAGATACGAGGATCTGTGAAAGAGGCATCGATTTCTAGGAAAATATAATTGATTGCAGTTTTCAGGTCTTGCAGAACATTTCTAATAAACCGCTATAGGTCCTGACATTTAGGATTTTAATTTCTGTTGTCCCCTGTTTTTCCTCTATAAAAAGTGGCAGATGTGGTAAAAAGTATTTCATTTTCTACGTGTAGAGAAGCAATATTTGCCTGATACAACCCCACCCTGGTGTTCAGTGCTGACAGTCTCAATTTGATAGCATCACTATCAGCCTCAGCGTGTAATGCAACAGTAGGTTCAAGCATCAAAGTAAAGCAGTGGGATGGAGCCATGACACATTAGTGTGACAGTCAGGCTGAGCGTGTGGTGTATGGCAGGACTGGAGGATCAAAGAGGGGGGAAGAAATTGATCTGATGCACATTATGGTGACATCACACAATAATCACACACAGCCAGTGTGATAATTATGTGTGGCGCTCGTTGTTCTGTTTATTCTTTCTTGTCAGTTTGGTGATACAATAAATCTATGTTGAATATGGAAAATCTGGTGAAAACTGCATCAACAAAGATTTGAATTAGGCCACAGACTTAAAACAAAGTGTTAAAACACAGTCAAAGTGTAGATGTGTAGCATGAGCTCACTAGAAACTCCAGGTTTTTTTTAAAGCCCTTGCCAACCAAACACTAAAAGTTAAATGCAATTACAGCCAGTTCCTGGACATTCTAACACATGACCAGGTTACTGGGACAGGTCTAACTCTCAGTCTGTCCCCAAAAACTCTGGGCCTGCTTTTCACTCACTGTACCCATGAAATGAGCGTGGTCAGTTTGAAAAAAAAATAAAAATAAAATCAATCAGTGTTCTGATGTAATTCAGATACTTATCCACGCAGCCTCAGGGCTGTTTGTGCTGCCAAATTTTCCTCTTCTAAATAGTGACTTGAGGAGACTTATGCAATGAGTTATTCTGAAATTAGATGAATAAGTTTTCTAGAAATTTGATCTCTCCTCACTACATAAAAACCCAGTGATTCTTTGATTCTTGGAAAACAAGAAAACATTGTTAAAATGTTATTATATCAGCCTGATACAAAGTTTCCTGCCATGACCTCCATGTTCTTGCTGCAGAAGCCTCTTCCTGCCCAGTTGTTGACATTTAAGGGAAGTTGTCTCTGCTGGTCAGATGTTATGTATTAATGTCCTGGTTCACAGGATGGTTTGCCTGCAAAAACAAATGAGTTATGCTCTAGTAAGCAGGGCGACATGCAGGAGATGGTTCAGCTCACATTACATAAACATACAATATTTCCTACAGGAGTGGTAAATACTGTGTCAGTCTTAGTTTCTAACGTAACTCTTGTTTACTTGCTACTATATTCTTAACATGTTATAAACATTTCAAGGGTTTATAAGTAAAGTAACCGACTTAAGAGAATCTTGGAAAATGCAGGGAAATTTAGTTTAGTCTAATGTTTTCAGCTCATGGTAGCTAATGTTAATGTTGACAAATACAAGCTAACGTCGGCTAGCATTAATCATCATAATCCTGGCTAATGCTAGCAAATGTAAATGACATATTGATGTGTTTGGATGTAAATTAGTTTGAGAATTAATTAACAGAATGTAGAGAGATCTCAGTTATGAAAAATATCATCACTGTGCTTTGCACTCCACTTTTATTTCTCAGCACGTTTTCTCATCTCATTGCTGTTTCTCTGTTTCTTTCATTTTTTCCTTCTTTCCTTGACACACTCTCTCTCTC
The DNA here is from genome assembly GCF_001640805.2 of Lates calcarifer. Lineage (NCBI taxonomy): Eukaryota > Metazoa > Chordata > Actinopteri > Centropomidae > Lates > Lates calcarifer. Next base: position 2,223,454 of record NC_066855.1, read on the forward strand.
TGTTGTCTTTACACAGCAGCTCCTCACACAGAATACAAATTGCCTCTTTTTTATAAAACACACAACAGGTTCTGCATGACACACAAGAGTCCCTGATCCAGTAGAGTGACTGTTCTCTGTTCAGACCAGCATCGCTGCAGTCCTGTCCCAGCTGTTCTCTCACACATGGCTGCTTATCAGTGTGCAGGCAGGTGTGGCAAAGAGAAAGAAATGATTATGCCTTGGATCTATCCAAACCAATCTTTTATGTGCCAACCTTGCAACAAAAGATAATAGCACCTGTCATGTTTGCTTTTGTTGCCACCTATGCACCCACTTCCAAAATCTAGACATAAATGCAACAGTGTAATCACTTTGTTCACTGACTGCATCCAGATCACATTTTACAATTAAACAGGGAACAAATGGCCGGACAGACACTGCTTTATAAGCTGGGAGGGTAAAAGGAGACTCATTACATCTCATATCAGTTCATGAGTTTACATAGTGGCAATGAATACAAATACTGTGTGCGTTTAATGTGATGTGAGTGGTAGTATAATTGATTATTGCCATATGGTATACGGCTCACACACTCACATACAAAAAACGCTTGCAAGTGTGTGTGTAAGCAGTGCAGCTGTGGGAAGTTGAGGAGTTGAACACTGTGGGAAGGTCACAGCAGAGAGAGAGAGAGAGAGAGAGAGAGGATGTCGGGAGGGAGCATTCTGTGCCTGGATGAGCTGGGTTACACAGATAAAGACTGTGACCTTTAATCACCATTGTACAGCCATACACACACACACACACACACACACACACACGCACACGACGACCAACAATATTTCAATATTTATCAAATGGTATCTTTCAAACATGATTTCCTTCTTTCCACTAATGCACTGAACACGTGCAACAGTCAGGGACTGTATGGAAATTATTTGGTGGGGACAGACTCTCATATTTCAACTTATCCCCAAACATAGGCTTAATATATTAATGGAACAATATTTTTTACATAAGACATATCACACATTAATAGTGGAATTAGCAATTACCAAAATGATAGAAAACATATCAAAACTAAAGCTGTTTTGTGGACATTACTATCTAGATGTAACTATTCAATCTTATTTTTTTCAGTGAATATCAGAAGAAAAGATTGAATAAAACATCACTGTCCGTCCTCTCAAAACAATATGACTACATTCCCTTCTGTAAAGAGAAAAAAATACATAACCCTCCCTCATACCCCTCTAATCATTTTCATACAGTCCTTTACCAGGAACAGGTCTCAGTTAGAGCAGCGTGCAGATACGTAAATAACCGAAAATGATAAAGAAAAGTAAAAGTTCCAGCCTAGAAACATTTTAAAATCCCAGTGTGAACTGGTTCAGTACAATGACACAGCACATTCTGGTGCTTTCTCCAGACAGGTATGATGTAATTCATGACCACAGTGATGTGATGCACATAAACATGCCCACATGCAAATGCTGTATCATACCCAAGTTTACTGTGTCATTGATAAGGAATCGTGACGGGATGCAGACACACTTTCCCCTCCTCTGACACTCTCACCTTGTAACCTCTGTTTGCTCTTATACTTACACAGACTAATGGGGAATGGGGATAAAGTGGGAAAAGTAAACCCTCCCTGTGTGTGAGTTTAAAGTGGAGGTGTGACAAACTCTGCAGAGAAAAGGGGATTTTTGTAGTGAACATAACAATGATGCTGATTTTCTTTCACAGTCAAATGACTGGTCATGTACAGCACATACAAAACAAACAAAACATTGTTAAATCAACAACTTGTACCATGAATAATGAGGCGTGACACCAGCTCTTGTTATAGAGAGATGTAATGACACATGATGTTCCAACGCCATATTTATTAGAGCTACTCTTCAAGGAAAATCATGGATTTTCATCATAAGCACATGATGAACTTCCTGCACGTGGCTTCCTTCTGCAGAGTGAAATGTTTCACATTCTTGTTTATGTGGACCAGCATCTGCAGAATTTGACAGTCACCAGATAGTAAAGTGTGAAACCTCGTGGTTCACGCTGCTGATGATCCATGTGTGAACACAGTGAACATGCTGTGAAACATGTCGTTCCCAGTGTGATGGTTATGTGTTTTAAAATGGCGTCGTTAACACGACAGCTGTGACTGGAGAAGCTTGTCTACATTTTCTTAGAAGCAGACAAACGTCTCAAAATGTCTACATTCTTTTAGAGAAGAAAATATTGATTCTACATGAATATAGACAGCTCTTTGAATTCCTGCTTTTAATGTCTTGACTTCCATATGAGAGCAGCATGGAGCTGGTACTCTGCTGTCAATGCTTTATACTTTCATAGTCAGCATGCAATACAACTCAAACTTCAAACTTTAAATGTAAAGACTGTCCTGAGTTTTTCTTTTAAAGGTTCCACCATGATTAAAACAGTTTCATGTTTAATATCAGTGCGTCTCTGATGCTGTTGACACTGATGTTTGCTCAGCTTGTTTCTCTGGTGACTTCAGATTCAGACATTTGATGACTAAAATGCTTCACCTGGTTAAAATATATGGCTAAAAAATGTATTGTAAAAATGTGGACTCAAAACTGGATAAAAAGTCAACGTTGACGCTTCTGGCAACCACAACGCTGATGCATGTGCAAAGAAGATATGATGCCATTGACAGGCAACATTACCACAGGCAGATTATAAATAAGTGACCAGTTGGACGCCAGGCACACCCACCAACCCCTGAAACGCAACATGTAGCTCATGCTGCAAATGATGACTTTCATAACATCATGCTGAAGCAGATCAATATCAAACTGATGTAGGTACAAGCCTCAAAAATCCAATATACAGTCCCTTGAGAATGTGTTCTGCTATAAAAGCGTACCTATGTAATTCCTCTGTGTTTCCACAGCATGAGATGACATCAGTTTGGATTGGAAACCACTCAAATAACGCAGTTTATGACTCATCTCCAGATACTGTTTGCTGCAACACAGTGAGGCCAGCGTTAGAGAAATTACATCAGATATCTTTTCGTCATACTGAATACAGTGGTATAAAATAAAACCCAATGCTTTGAACACTGTATATATTCATGATAAATATGAATATGTTGCGTTAACTACAGCCAGAGTAACGATAAAGGAAGAAATGTTTCTCTGAATTATTCATTCCTCTCTGTGACATCAGTCTGTTTTGATAATAACACAACATGGTGGCGGATGTCATCATGTGCAGGTCTGCCGGTCAGTGAGTGGAGCTGAATGGCAGCATACGCTTAAGTAACCTGACTGTCAGCTGTTTGTAGTAAGCGGCTTTCTCAAATGTCACATAAACAAAAAGCTGATTCTGGTGAAAAAAAAATGTTGTGTCCAAAACAAATGTAAAGTCTCACCAAAACTGAAACTGATATTAATGAGTGTAAATAAGGTCGTTTCCTTATTTGAACAGTGGAGCCTGTGTTTTGCACACCAGCCAGGAAGCACTGTATCACCAAAGTGGCCAAATCCAGTATCTGCTGTTATTTTTACTTATTTTATTTTTGTCATGTTTATGGAAGTAATATTTAAATCTTAGTGTTTGACTTAATTCGCTTAATTCAAATATGACCAACAAACCAGACCAGACCAGAGCCAAAACCCTCCTCAGGATGTAGCACTGAGCTCCTTGGTTGATCAGTCTGCAGCACATTGTAATGGACTTCTTCCAGCCTGAACTCTGTTGCATGTATTTTCTTTGGTTCTGAGAAAATTCTTTTGTAGCTGAAGACAGGGAACTTACTCGTACACTCGCGATAACAATGGATTCTGGCGTCACAGTGGAAGAGGAGTTAGATAAAATCATTCACCGCATGGCGCTTATTTGTCATGTTCGCAACAAGCCAAAAGATGATTATCTCTACTGTGAACCTAAGCTATCTAAGACCAAACAAAAACACACCCACATGCTCGACTGGCCTCGTGCCTGCAGCAGAACATACCCATACAGCTCATTACTGTTGTAAAGCAGAGGTGATGTACAGCTGCTTTATGACCGCAGTAGGTGGGGTTCCCTCCACCTGTTTGTGTGCCCCTTTAGAGGGGAGTTGCCAGAAATTCATGATGAGTGTGTAGCACGTCTGACTACAGTATAAACTCATGTGGACTCAAACTGTGAAAGTAGATATTAGCCAAAAGGATTTGGATTTCATTTTTGCGTCATATCCTAGTCAGTGCATCCTGTCCATACACGGGAGGAGATTTGTTTGCCAGTCAGCTGTTACAGGTGGTGATGCACTAGTCAAACTTGAAAGTATTCATGACAAGATAACACACCTGCATCTACAAACACCACAGCTACAGCAGGGGATGGTGCTTCACTGGACATTTCATCAGCACCTGAGTGAAAAGCAGAGAATACTCTGAGCTAGTTCGTATGAGAAATCAAACTGCTTTAAACTTTTATTAGCCAACAAGAAAGAAACAAAACAGCATTCTATCTTGAAACATCGATTTCCCCAGCACATTACTTCCTGCTGTTTTACTTCACAGAATCCGGCACGCTTACGTTTCTCTGCAGCCCGTCTCATTTAAAAGGTCACCGCACCGAAGAGCTCCTCATGTGTAGTGACGCAAAATCTCCTTCTCCACGCGGAGCGATTAGGCCCTTACTAACTATATTTGTTTGTTCTGCACTAGAGAAAAGAGAGGGTGAAAATGTTGACCAGGCTGGTGTGTGTCAGTGGTGTACGTAGGGACAGAGTTGCTTGTAAAAAACACAAACAGTGCTGTGATTTACAGTTTACACAGATGCGTTAGTGTGAGATACTGGCACATTTTGCCATGTCATGCTCTGTCTTCCCCTCACACACTCTCAGCTGTGTAAAAAACACATTTGAAGTCATCTACTACATGAGGCCACTTAAAGTGTTTTGCATTATAAATAATGAAGTGAACCCTGATTACAAGCTGCTGCTTCTTGTCTTCACATTCTGTGTGTAATGCAGCATTAATAGTGAAAATATTAACGCAACAATAGTGTTTTAAAAACCACCTTCTGGAAGAGCTTCTTCAAACTGACCTCAGTACTCCAGTAATTCAACCACCACCCTTTAATACCAAGTAGGCAGGATTATTTCACTGGCATCTGGTGCCTCGCATCAGCTAAAAGATCATGTGATGGGCAGTAGTTACGCAAATATGACCTGGGATCTGACAGGATGGGTCAAATTCCAGGCCTTGTGGTTTAGCTTGGGTTGGTTCTGGGAAAAGTGAACAGTTGCTTAGCAAGCACAGTTAGTGCCCTTGTTAGCGGTGTCTTCTGTTAGCTGTTATTATTTAGTATGGATCATAAACTCTTACATGATAAAACAGAGCTGACAGGGATAAATAATAAAGCAGAACAATGAATAAAACAGTGTGCTCTTGTTCAAATGAAACAAATCAATGAGAAAAACAGGAGTTAGCCAAGTTCACAGTAACTTTGTAAAGTAAGAATAATAGGATGTGCATGCTGCTATCTCTGCCTCAGGAAAAAGCTTGTCATTTCCAGAGATTGCTGCCATATTTTTCCAGTTCAGAATCACAGAGAAGAAAAGGATGGATAGGAAACTATAAATCATCTATTGTTCTATTCAAAAAGACATCTGTAATTACCTGTTGAGCCTTAGCAAAGCACAATGACAGAAGTGAAAAGTGTGGTTTGGCATTGACAAGCTATACGAATTATAGTCGAACATAAAAACAGCTTTTACTTTCTGTGGTGGTTGCCCCTAGCAGCAGCAGCAGCAGCAGCAGCAGAGTAGGTAGAGGAGTTTCTAGCATATATATGACGTTGCCCTCCATTTCAAGGAGAATGGCTTTTATACTTAATGACAGTCAAGAAGTTCTGCTCGCTGACAGCCGTCAAGGAGCGGATGTTTGAAGGAGGTGAGAGAATGAAGCAAGATAAAGGTGTGACAGATGGAGGGAGGGGTGAGGAGGAAACATAACACTCAGCTGAAGCTGTGTAGGCGCCAGCTGATCTGCGGTGAACTATTACGGCTGTTCACAGTTACGTTTTTCTCACTGTTGCTGTAAGGATATATATGACAGATAACAGCTGTGGTTTTACCATACAAATTACTTGATTTAACCCAGAATGTGTAACGCTACAACACTTTGTTGTCAACACCATTCTTTCTTTGCAGATGTAAACATTAGCATGTGGGTAGTAGGATATCCTGTCTCTGTCTGTAAAACCATCCACCTGCAGCTGTTTACTGAGGGAGGAATACCAAACTGAGAGTTACTGATTAATCACAAATCATCATTTAGTTATTGACAACTGTACCGGAACATTAAAGGGTAACTGAAAAATGCACAGACCCACAGTCATGTGAAAAAGAAAGTACACGCTCTTTGAATTCTATGGTTTTACATATCAGGACATAATTTAAAAAATCAATCTTTACCAGGTTGTAAAATTATTTAAATCTAACCTCAGGTGTAAAAAAAACACACAACAGATTCCACTGTGTTGTTATTTAACAAAAATGAAGCCAAAATTGAGATGTTCCAAGTACACCCCATGATTCAGTAGCTTGTAGAATCACATTTAGTAGCAATAACTTGAAGTAATTGACTCAATCAGTCTCTCAAATCGTTGTGGAGGAATTTTAGCCCACTCCTCATTACAGCGTTGCTTCAGTTCATTGAGGTTTGCAGGCATTTGTTTGTGCACAGCTCTCTTAAGATCCACACAAATTCCTTTATTTATTAATTCTAACTACAAATTACAGCATTAGTTCAAGACTGCTTTGAACTTTAGTCACTAAGTCAGTTAAGGTCAGGACTAAATCTCACTGGTCCATGGAGATCACGTGCTGCAATTTTTCTCACACATGGTAAATGACGCAAATGAGAGTCAATAAGGTTCCTCCTAAAATGAAGTCAGTCACACTGGATGACAGTGTCACTGCTGTGGCCAAATATTAGCTTGAAGAATGATTAGCCTAGCTTCAAGCTTCAAGGCTCCATGTCAAAGAAACCGAACCCCGTGGAACAGGACTGCCTCTGGTCAAACTGGGGGCCTAAGCAAAAATTTGTTACCAGTTTCCAGACTAACAAAGATGCTGATGTATTGCTGCTGCTTGTTTATGGAGTTGCTCAATCAAACGCTGTCCATAAAATTTGTGTGGTGGATGATTTTATATTAAGACTGTCTGTTCATGGAAGCTAACACTGCTAATGCTAATGACTCAAGTGCTTTGCTCTGTTTTATACAACTTTACCTTGAATGTTGTTTTTAACTTTTTAAACCACATGAATTTAGCAGTTGAGTTTGCTAGCACGTGGTGTGCAGCTTATCTAAGCCACCTTTAAGGTTACTTAACTGTGTTGTAGCAGCAGTTAATGAGATAGCAGGCAAACACACAGCAGATCCCTGTTATTGTCATTGCCGATTGATGAAATCCTGCCTTGACCCACATAATAGGGGCGTACGAAAACCTAAACACAGAAGTGACTTTAGATGTGTGCACCTGGTGACCTAAGCTACTATTTTAGACAAAGCTAATCCATCGTGGAGTTGATTGTTTTCAGCACACTAGCAAACAGGTGCTAGCTGCAGCAGTCTGTATTATCACAACTGCTTTAAAGGTGTGGGGAGGTTGTTAGTCACCTGCTGTTTATCATGAGAGTCCATTGACTTCTACCAATCTCTTTCCTACCCAACATGGTCTGAAATAGACCATGATTAGGTGTTCTGAACCCGTCAATATGACCTCATATCCATAGGAGCAGGTTAAAAAGAATTATGATTTGTGGGAAGTGACTGTGTGACACACAATTACCAAGATTACTTCTAAAAGGTCACCAGCTCTGTTATACTAGGCATACAATTTAACATATTGCATAAATTAAACTGCTCTAAATAATATAATTAACAAAATAAAGGGTTCTGCTGTAAATTTCTACAAACACCTTGTCCTGTTTCTTCTCAGCTGATGGGTAATGAGAGACTGTGCAGCAGATAAATGTGAGAATATACAATTAAAAAAAACAAATTCCAAGATATTAAAAAAACCCAACCGTACTGAGTCCAGTCCAGATTTTAAAACAGTTCAGATTTGTACTGGACAAGAGTTTTTCTTGCTGCAATAAGAAAACATTCCTTAAATCAAAAATAAAAAGTTGGGTTTCAGTTGATTTACAAAGTTGTCAGTGTGAGTATGGAAAGATAATTTGTCATCCAGTCATATTCCAAAACAGTCATACTAATTAATAATTCCCTCTAGAGTTTTAAGATTGATATTTTCTACATTTTGAATGATGTTTACTGAAGAAAGTCTTTTTCTTAAACATCTCAGGTAAATTAACTGGTAGAGTGGAGTGTGTGAAATGTTATTTTGTGATATTTCTGTTTCAGGTGTTTAAAATTTCAGCACTGTCTGAGAAAGTGGTCCAGGCAGCGACGACGTCTTCACCTCTGTCAAAATGGCGACAGCTGAGCTCCCTCTTCATCTTGGGAAAGAGGTAGGAGTCCACAGAGGCTGTGACCTTTTCTGAAACTATCGCTCGCTCTCCACCAGAACGAGCGATAGTTTAATTCTTTACTCATCCAGCTGTTAATGCTAACGTTGGCTATTTAGTGATAGTATTTGCACTTCTGTTGCTGCAGAGTTTCAACACAGAGGAGGACATTAAAAACAGTACCAGAGAAGGTCGTAGAATCTAAGTTCAATAGGCCAGTTTCCCTAACGCCTAGTGAGGATGTTTATTATCCTGCTCTTAATAAAACCTACAGCAGGGACCCAGTAGGACTGTTGTGTGTTACACTACAGCTCTCAGCACTGATTTAACAGAGCAGAGCAGCGGGGAGGACAAACACTTCAACTCTTTACCTGGAAAAAAAAAGCAGCCCAGATTGGAAAACAAGCAGTTGAAGAGTACAATTTTGAATGTTTTCCAAAAAATGATTAGCTTAGAGAAGTTAAACGAGGACTGCATTTATTTATTGACCATTCACGCAAGCTGCTCTCATTTTATCATCATCATCTTGTCAAAGCGGTAAGAGATGGAGAACATTGTGGAGTAAAGAGTTGATATTGACCCAAACATCTACAGAAACAGGCAGCATTAGCAGAGCAGCAGCATGACTAACTACAGCAGCATGTGGGATAGTCGGCACATGCACCACAACAAGGCAATTAAGTCCTTCAAACCCTTGAGTCATCACCCACCCGCAGTGCATCAAATCCATTGCTGGACCTGGCTTACATGGCTCTAAGACGCCTGTGATATTGTTTCTGTTTGAGTGATGTTGTGCGTCAGTGGATCAGCCTCCACCTCTCCACACACACTAACGCAAACACTCCCAAACTTACATCAGACGGGCCTTTGATGAAAGCGCCTTATGTCATCAGTAATTGAATCTCCACTCCTGTGTCTTGTCTGCTTCGATCTAAAGCCTTTGGAGCAGCAGATTATCCTCATATGCAAGGCGCTCAAATCATCTGTGGCCTCATAAAAAAATTCCTCGTCATACCGGCCCCGTGTTTCACATCCCTGCTGCTCTGTTGTTACTGGTCCAAGAACAACCTGCCATGAAAACCCAGCAGGAGCAGAGAGACTCCAAACTCCACTCACTCATGAAGACCATGATGTGAGGTTAACGCTCTTTAAGACACCACGTGAGGATGTTACACTCCAAACACAGCGTCCTGAACTCATTCTGAAATACCCAGTCTGCTTGAATCAAATCAGCCAGCGTGCCACCTACATATCTGCATCAGCAAAATGTTAAATTTAGGATGACAGGCATTGTCTCAAGACTGTACTAAGACAGCAGACATCTGGGCACACAGACACGTACAGACTGCACAGACACAGATGGCACCAAAATATTGATTTGTGAGCAATTTTCATGTGCTTGTCGTGAGAACAGGAACAGGAGAGCAAACAGTGGGACAAACAGTGTCATTTGGGGCTTTAAGGCTTAATATACACCTCTGCTTTTCTATTTTTATTTCTATTTTTTACTTACATGACTTACATTTACAGTTTACCTCGCTTGAAATTTCAAACATTTGCCAAAAAATACATCTTCAATCCTTTTAAAACAACAAACTCACTGCATTATCTTGAGATAACAAAATAATTGATGTGTTACTATGAGGAAACATCTTAATACTGCAATTATTGCAACAATGGCAGTTTCTGGCTTCTGTATAAATGTGACAGTCAAGCTGGTTCTAAATGTTTAAGTGCTATTTCCTTGAGGTATTTCCATTTCTTTCTGTGTGAATCAGATAGATGACAGGAGGATGTTTCTTTAGCAGATGGTCTTGCTCTGTGGACGTATTTCACTCTGAACAAAAGTGAAAAATAGGAAATAGTTTTGTCTGAATGAGATGGATGCTTCAAGCTCTACACACTGTGGTTACTGTTTAACCATAGATTACTTCCTGTGGCTCAGTTACATCCTAACCAGGGTCAGCGACATCATGTGCTGCTGTAAGCGGTGGTGGATGTGGGAGGCTGCTGTTGGCAGGTGACCAACCAGCCAATCAATCAGAGGCTGTGTTCGGTATGCACAAATCAACACACTCGCACGTCCACAATCCGAGCTCATGTGCATCAAAGTGTAGACTGACCTGGGTTTGGCTGTAACTACACCTACACATGCAGGACATGATAGGACTGCATGTGTGCAGTCTCCTGCGTATGCTCATGACACAACAGGATGGCACTAACGTCTGCAGGACACTCTTCCTGTTCAGTGTTTAACCAGAGTGTGAGATTAACGGCGACCACTGACGAAGTCACTGCTTTGGAAGGTGCAAGGTTTAATCTGTGACTGCAGAGCGTGTCTGAGATATTAAGCATCAGAGAAATTTGATGCAAGGTCACGAAAACCGAGGAGTTAAATCAACCTAAAGACAAAAAGCAGTCACACACCTGAAAACTCATCCCAAATTCATGAGTTTCCTGTCTAGATTTGTGTCCACGTTTTCAGAAAAATAACTGCTTCTGCAGTGTCATTCATCGCAGAATGTTACTCACTGTGTCAGGAAACATGGAGCGATGGTAGACTAAACATTATAAACATATTCTAACACAGTATGACTGAACAGCAGCACAAACCACTGCTGCAACCCCAGAGAGCCTAGGTTACTCTGCTCCAGTGTACTAGCTCACTGTCACATTGTCATGGCTTGCTGGGACACTTAAAGGAATAGAGCCTTTGTTAATGTTATTTGTGCTTTTCCTGCTTTGACAAGTCTGCTGTGAAAAGGGTTTAAACCTTGACCAAAGCACTGTCACATCTGATTTCAGAAGGCACAGAGTGTCAGGTCAGAAAAAGCTTCTATGCGCTGTAGTAGAAGGCATGGACAAAGAATGCATTTTGTCTTTAATTTGGAGAAGGTTTGGTTAGGGAGGAGATGGGTCAGGATTATTAGTTAGGAAGTTGGATGTTTTTGCAAGTCTTTGATGGGACACAAACTTTGCTTTCCTGCCTGAATGTCAGCAGCTACTCACCCACTCTCTGCTCTGAGCCCCACAGCTTTACTTTGTCTCTCTGCACTGCATCACTGTGTACAGTCTGTTGTTATGTCACTAGGTAAGAGAGGCCTGTCCTATCAGTTTGATCTCGGCGCATCTGGGCCATGTCTGATTTTACAGCGGTGCTCTGCTGAAACATAAATACATTACGGATTAAGACAGATCCTGCCAGAAACTGAGCTACTCATCATCCCTGTATCAGTCATTTTGTTTAAGGTTTGATACTGCAGGAACAATCTGTCCACTCAGGCCTGTGTTGTGTAATACGTATCTATTTGCTTGACCTTGAAAATAAAGGTCTCTTCTTCCTCTGCTACAAAGCTAAAGCTAATGTTTTATCAGGTCAAGATTATTCAGTTGTATCATCTAAACACTGTGGTTCAAAACTCAATCAAAATTCAATCAAAATCTGGATCCAATTTAGAAAACATTTTAGTTTCATACAAACAACTGGCTTCTCTCTATTGACCTTTAAGCATCTCTTTCCACCCTTACGGCTGTATCCACTGCAGACAGAGTTCACTGTCAGGGATGCAGGAGAAGATGTATCAAAGATGTTCGGTAGGAGTCAATCAGGTATCAATGAAGACACTTTATTATCGGCACAGGGTCAAATACAATCTGCTCACACTACCAGAAAGACAAAGAAACAAAGAGAAAATAGTACTTGTAGGTTGGTTGTAGGTGACTTAGGAGTAACTTTAAGTACACATGAGATGATCATCATGAGGCACATAGTGACATAAGAGCTGCATCCTGTCCAAAACACATGTGGAAGACATAAATATGTGCTAACATCAGACAACTTAGGCATTAAACATTCATTCGTTCTCTTTCTCTTTATTTATGTGACCCTGAGAAGAGGATGTGCGAGTGAGCGTAGGGGTCCAATAATAACATGTAACCACATGTCAAGATGACTACGTTTTGCATAATGGTAAATGCCTATAAAAGAACTGAAGGAACAAGCAAACAATAACGACAACAACAAAACAAAATAAAAAAGATGATTCAATCTAAGACATGTCCATGCTATCTGCAGAGCAGTAGTTACATAAGATGGGTCATAAAAATCAAGGCTCAGAGGTTACTTAGCATTCATATTTTTTTTATTAGGACTCACTGAAAATCCAGGATTGTATTGTTTTCCAGCTGATCTGTTATTAGACCTGCAATCCTCCAATTTGAAAGTTTCTTGGAAAAATAAATGTGTTTTTTTATTGTTTTATCCACTAACAGTTGGAACTGTATCCAGTGCAGGGAAACATTTCCAGGAAACCCCACTAAAACTAATTACTGTTTAACAAAAAGCTGCTGTGATATGTCTTGAGTTTCTAGACTCTTTTAATTGCTGGGTAAACCTTTCTCATTTCTGTGGATAATTGGCCAAATAAGATGCCATGTCCAGTTTGTTGCAGCTGCCTCAATAGAGTTAGATAGCTATAACAGTTAAAAAAAAAAACAAGTGGTAAACATTACATTTTGAATGAGCTACCCTGTTTTGCTGTCATTCAACGATCATACTGAATGAAATCTGTTCATTACTGGATAACTCTGCAAAGCCCTCGATTATGTTGATGACACTGTCAACATTCTTAAAACTGAAAATCACTTCCTCCAGTATCTCCGTAAGTACAATATGGTTTAAGGTGTAATATTTGCTTTTGCTACGTAGCCAACGTTAGCATTAACAGCTGTTTACTTACTGCTCCAGAGGAAATGTTGTGAGCTGGCATCCAAAGCTGTCTTCAGTGGTGGGAAGCAACGCCAATGTTAACTCTTGTTTTGCTTCTATTTCTGTCCCTTCTTTTCCTCTACTGGGGTTAGCGTGCTGACCAGCTAGTCCCAGTCTGTAGCGTCTCGTAATGCCACTCTGCGATACTGAGTCACTGTAGTCTGGTCAGTCCACGTAGACGATGGAGAAGTGGCACTGCCCACAGGGCGTATTCTAACAAATATCTTCTAAGAAGCGCTTGGTAAATAAACACCTGTACATGCTAATGCTCACTATGTAGCAATAGCAAAAAAACTTACACATAGCACCTTTATGGTTAAGGAAGTATTTTGGTTATCTGTGGTTAAGGTACAGTTAAGATTAAGCAACTAAGAACACACTATAGCCTGCATTGGCACAGAATACAAACTGGGAAGTGCAGAATCGTTCAATGAGGACATAATTACCCTAAAAAATAAGCACATACTAATAAATAATGTTTATAATAATACTAATAATAGTGATTCAAGCTGATTATTCATGGTTATTAGGATGAGTTGGCTGAGTCATCACCACAGCAGGTAACGTAGTAAACCTGCCTCTTAGAAAAGACTGCAGTTTTAAATCCACAGGACTCTACTACTTAAAGAAGATGCACTCTGATGTTGTTGTAGAAATGATCAATGCCCAACAGCCCATTCTTGGAAAGTGATTCATAGTTGCAGGCTGTGGACAAATAAGAAGAGTAGTTTGCTTTTGCTAAAAACAAGAAAGGATGGATAGATACACTCGCTTGATTAGGGTTTGAGGTTTAAAACAGCTGTATGACAATGTATGATTACGCATATGTAGTATACAGTCTCATCAAGCATTTGTTAACTATTTTATATACCAGTTAAGGATGTTTCATGTGGAGGAATTATGGTTATTAACAAAGGCATTACGTTACACTATCTTTTGCCCCTACACTATAGTGTGTTATACTGTGTGTAAATAGTTTATTCCTAATTTATGCAGTATTTACAATACAGTCATTCATTCATTTCATAGTTTAAGTTCATTCCCCATTGTTTTGATTTCGCAGCTTTAATGATTTCATTCTCTCCTGTTTCTTGAAGCAAAAGACAACAATCAGTGGGAAAAAAGCTCAAAACAGCACCAGATATGTAGCAGTCAGATATTTCCCACAGGAGCTGGTTGAGACTAAAATGGAGCTAAAGAAATGGACAAAGAAACAATTATTGCAATTATATTCTGATAAATTAAGTAAAATTGTAATATAGCAGTTCATGACTGATTTTGTAAACAAATCCCATAAAAAAGCCAGTCATCTTATCTCTCCACGTGTCAGCTGCATGCATCCACTTCAAAACCAGACTAAAGTAAAAATACAGGGCAAATAATAAGATGTCAGTGAAAACAGATCATGCATGAAGTTCTGGGATGATAATTCTCGGATATTTCTCTCCTCAGACTGGTTCTGCATGTGTCTCTCACTGTGACAACATCCCTGCATGCAGAAGGCCAGTTCAGCTCTCTGGCTAACTTCCTGATGTTCCCAACCTTGCTGTAACACACTTAAGGTCAGTTACGACATTGCGTTGCATAAGCAGGATCCTACAGACCTTCACTGTGTCATTAGTCACCAATATAGCAATTACATCTCTCCCACCATGTGTGTCTTTAATGACGTATGTCAGGCTCATTACTGTCATTTGATTTAACAGCAAGTAGACTGGAATATTTCATGATAGCTCCTGCTATCACAGTGACGTAATATTTCTAAGAAGTGCACGTCACCCAAGTTTAAGCAGCGAAAACGTTCACTTCCTGGTACACACACTTGGCTCAGGCCTTGTATGTGAACATTTTATCTCTGTATTTTCTCTTTTTAAAGCAGGAGGTGTGTGTGACTGTGTGTAAAGGACCTGTTTCATCCTGTGGATCTCTTTGTGTTATTCAATACATTTACATTTCATGGGCTCATTCAGTTAGCTTTCAAGCATTATTTTGACCAGTGGCATCTACTTACTCTACTTTGTTCATCTGTTTAGCCTGATATTAGGTTTTGGAAAATAATGCACTTATCGTCCATGTGTTTTTTTCCTGTCTTTTTGTCTTAATTTTACTCATTTGTGCAAAGTACACAAAAACCTCTGTGCTGATTTCTCTGTTGCGCATGACCTATTTTGTATTACATAATTTGTTTTCCTCATCTGTTATCAAAATAATTTCATCTTTTTAAATTTCTTAGAGTGCAGATCGTCAACAAATCCGAGCCTCACTCACTGCACTGTGGCCTTGGAATAAACAACAGGGTAACATACAGATGCAAATGGAAAATATGCTGAATTCAGTATCACTTCCCGTATCTTTGCAAGAGTGGGCATTTTTCTACATTTTTGTCCGTTTGTCAGGAAATAATGTTTGGATCTTGATGTTAAATCAGACGTGTTTAGTGTTGAGATCTATGTGTTTGTACAGTTTGGTGCAGATCCAGGAAATAACTCAGATCTTTTCTTTTTCTATCAGAAGAGCTGGACAGAGCTGTGTAAGATTGTTTGGCCTTGGCTGATGTATGACTTCATTCTGAAAACCTGCTAAGAATTCATTTGCTGTATGGAACAGGGACACAGTTGTTTGACCTTTGGGGAAAATAGAGGCTGCTAGGAGGAAGCATGGGCGCCTCAGCTACACTTCACTTTTACTGTATGCAAAAACACACTTGTCAGCCTTAATTACTGGTCCCACTTAGATGGCAGTTTTAACTCAAACAGTCAAGTAGAATTATAATTGAATAAGGAGCCATTACTGGTTAAATAGAGCATGTGTGGTTAAGTCTGACTCTCTGGCCTCCACATGATGAAAACAATGAATTTAACTAAAACTGTGCTCCTGTCACAGGTTTCTGTGATGTGTGTGTCAGCTGAGAGTTTATCGCATTGTCAAATCCACATCGATGGAAATACAGATAGCAATATTTGACATTCCAGAGAAAAATTCCTGCTCTAACCGATAGTCGCCCTCGTATTGTTCTGCTGTTCTGCACTGTTTGGTACATTCTGTGCTTATTTACACTGTGACACTGGCCTTCCTCTCCCCCGCTGACGCTGGTACAAATGTTGACACTTTCGCCATATGGGATGGTGATGATGGAAAATGGATGCTCTGACTGGTCCATAGTTGGTCGGCATGATCCGATTAGAAATATCTGTGTTCTGATAAATATGCATTTTCATAATGAATGCAGGCAGGAGTAGAGAGAGCACATAGTGTTGCTGATTAGTAGGAGGGCAGTGTTGCAGTATACTGCTGTGTCCCTGACTCCTTACACAGTGTCTATCTCACCAACACGCAGGATAGCGTCCTCTCTCTCCCTCTCTGTCTGTGTGTGAATTGACAGTATACAGAATTATTGCTGATAGCGAGGAGCCGGCTCGTCACAGAGGGAGAGAAAGTACTGTACATTGTGTTTGGTTCATCTCAGGGGGGTGGGGTTGAACTCCTAAAAGCAAGTGCAAAGAATGTTGAATTAAAACCACGATGAGAACAAACTGAGTGTTTTAGAGCTGCAGGGTGAAATGATTCTGCAGCCTGTGTGGGGTTGCTTTGCTGTGCAGCCTGTTATTAAAATGCATGAGTGGACTTGTGAATAGAAATGATCATTTCGGCTGATGTAACAGCTCATCATATGTTTTATTGTTGCTGTCAAGTGTTTGTGCATATGTGCTTATGAATATTCACAAATATTCACAGTTTGTGGTAGATTTTTGGTGCTCAAGGGCACTTAGGAAGATGAAGGTGATTTTACATCAGTGGATTATTTTACTCCTCTTGAAGTCACTGTGGTGCAAACACATCTGATTCTTAATCCCTGGTGATACCAGTATGATGGTTTCATATCTGTTCAAGCAGTGATTTGATTCTGTTTTAGACAGCCACAGAAGTCTGTTTTCCTGGTTTTGTCAGTTTCTTTGTGCCATGATCACCTCCACTAAGGACGGTGTGTTTTCAGCTGTGTCTGTTTGTTTGTTTATCATCAGGATTACATAAAAAGTACTGAGCTGATTTCCATCAAACTTGGTGGAAGGGTGGGGCAGGGGCCAGAGAGGAGCCCATGACATTTCCTAAACATTGTGAGGTAGGACTTTTTCTTTCCTTTAGTTTTCATCACTTTCTCAGGAGGTAATGTTTGTATGTTGATGTATAAAATCAGATGGAGTTTAGATCTTGACTTTTGGTACAGATCAAAGACAATAATCTAGATCTGGTGGAAGAAAGTGCTGAATCCACATTACACACAGTGTTGTGCTTATATTCATGTCACCGTTCAGATCTACTGTTTACAGTTTACCATGTTTTATGACAAACAAATCACCTATGTATCAGTCTACTTCCTTTCTCCTTTTCTATTGTAAGAGCTGGACGGACGTGTGTAGGACTGTCCAGCCTTGTTGGATGTATGTTCTCTACTGGAAACCATTCAAGTTTCCTTTATTTGATCCACATTATTTCTCATTGGACCTGAGAGCACTGACGCATCTGTACTGAAGACCGAAGCTTTTCTGCTCATGTTCCAATCTCCATGACAGCTTACTACTTTAATCTTCCAACGTGTCTTTGTGTTTTAGTGCCTGAGATGCTGATAGTTATACATGAAAAACTACATGATGCTTACTTTGCACAGTGCAGTGTGCATGTGTGTGTGTCTGTTGTTGGGATACAGGTAAAATGACCAGCAGGTGTTTATGTGTAAAGAGGGCAACAGAATAGAATTAAATGAGAGGCAATGCAAATGAAGTTTTAGTTTGTTTTTTGTTTTTTATTATATTTTAAGATTTTCTTTTACTTCTTTGCAAAAAATGACATTGACAATAAATATAGACGCTCACAATAAAAAAGTCAAGATTGCAACGAAACATTCAAGTGTACTTAGCCATTAGAAAATCTATGAGAAGATGTAAACAACATTATTTTCCCCCAGCATTGCACCTCCTGAGCCAAGAGTCTCTTTTCTCTCTTCTCTGGCATTTGTAAAAGGCATGACGTCGACAAAACACATGTTTACGCATCTGTGCGCGAGTCTCACAAGGTATGAAGCCACTCATTGGGCTCTGACTGACAGAACAAGCTAACATTCTCAAATGTCTCGTGGGCAATGTGTTTTTTCTTTTAGTGGTTTGTAGCGGACTCGCGTGTCCAGTCAGTGTCCTTGGATACGGCGCGGCGCCGGCAGCTCCGGCGTCTCACACACCTCCAGTGCCAGTTTGAGCGCAGCCGGCCGCACAGGTCGCCTCTCAAGCTGACGCACCAGGCTCCTTCTCCGTTTCAAAGATTCGTGAGTTTGTGCATCGCAGTTTGAGCCTAGCTGATCACACACCTCTCTTTGTCTTTGCCCTGGCCGCCTCCTATCGCCTTCTCTTTAATGTACATGAGGTCGCTGTGCACGCTGGGTCTCCGGGCGCACGGGGTGACCACGCCGTACGCCTCCCCAATGTCCTTCAGCTTCTTGTTTTTCATAGACTTTCTGTGCAGCATGTCGCAGTACTGCACGGACACTTTCCGGTGAAGGTCGGGGCTCATCTCGTGCGGTAGTTTGGCCAAGGTAAACAGAGTCTGAAACATCTTATCCACGTTCTCGTTGCGCTTGGCGGAGATCTCGAAGTACGCGCACTTCTCGTCCCCGGCCACCAGCTGCTCGATCTCCTCCTGCTGCACCTCCCGGTAAAACTCTCGGTCGCCCTTGTTGCCGCAGATGACCAGAGGCACGTCGATGTTCTCTTTGATCTTGTTTTTCAGGCACGACTTGGTCTCGTAGATCTGCCGCTTTAGCCGCTGCACCTCCTGGAAGGAGTCGCGGTTGTCCAGGCTGAAGACGAGAATGAACACATCACCTGGAAGGAGGAAAAGAACACTGGTTAATATGCTTTGCTTACAATACTCGTAAAGTGTCTTTCTAAAACATTTCCTAGCCTTGCAGTGTAACAGTGACCATGCACCCTGCAGCCATGCGCTCAAGGAGCAAAGCGCGCGCAGTGACCGCACGCGTTTAAAACGCGCTTTTGCACCATCACATTTGCTCTCTGACTCTGCGTAACTGTCCTGTCCTGCACAAAAGGAAACACACAGATGTGGATAAGTACCTGTCAGTATGGATAGTCTCCTCATGGCGGGGAAAGGGTGGTTCCCTGATGTATCCAGAATGTCTAGCTGGTATACGTCTCCCTTGATGCTGTACAGTTTCCTGTGAAAGTCCTCGATGGTCGGCGTGTACTGCTCATCGAACCTCCCGTTCAGGAACCGGGACACGATGGCCGTTTTCCCAACTTTGGTGGATCCCAAAATCACCATCCTGTAGCAGTTCTTCGCCGGGATGTCAAAATCGCTCTCCGGGGGCGACATTTTCTTAATCATGGTTAAACCCGGGATCGGGGACTGTTTTCTCTTTCGGATGTATGTGTGCGTAAAAGGCGGTTGATGTGCCTTTTAGCCAGTGGAGATACTCTTGACTGTTGCTGTGCGTTTCTGTCTGTACAGCGGACCAGAGTGTTATATTTAAGCGCGCGGCGGACTCCTCCTCCCATACACGTCACAGCGCAGTGAAGAGGTACTCAGTGCTCCGCTGAGCGCCGGGGAAAGCGGACTAAACTCCCACTGGTGCGTCAGACTGTCATTTGCAACGAAGGCAAGACGGGAGCTCTGGGAAACAGTGACAAACAGACCCCCTCCAGAAAAATCGTACATTGTCCCATCGCCATAATGTTATGCAGACAGGACGCTGTGCGTAACAGACAAATAATAACTTCCAGTGAATACAACCACGTTAATAATTGACTCCCCTTCCGGCATTTAACCCGGTTTGGGACACTGTGTTGAAAATTACATTGAACCTTGGACATTTTCCCAAATGATCAAACCAGGACATTTCTGAGTTCTTTTCGACAGAGCAGAGATGTTGCCAGGCAGCTGGATCTGTCCTGACAAACCATGCATCATAAACTGACCATTTAAGGTGATGCTATTTTTTAGGTTAAGACTGAAATAAGCAACCTTCACTTTTCAGTTTATTAAGGGAAAAACATATATGCAAAATCACGCAGTGGTATCTCTTTGACCTTCAGGATTCTGCAACAATTTGTTCATCCATCACTTTCTTATACAAAGTGTCATTCATTCATTTAGTCATTCACATCCTCAGTCACTGCAGCAGCTTCTTATTCATGTCAACAGGCAGAAGCTTTGAAGCTGCAGTTACCAGGGTGACCAAAAGGGGGCACTCAGGGTACAATTTTATCCAGATAAATTCATGACTTACCTGAGGGAAAAAAACACAGTGAGCAGTGGCTTTGTGTGTGTGTGTGAGTGTGTATCTTCAATAGATGTTTTTTAATCATGGCTGGCAAAAACAAAAAGACATGAGGCTGTCAATTGCCACACTTAATCGTCTGTAATGAACAACAGTTATTACAGAGGAAACGAGTGTGGAGGGTTTTTTTTCTTTTCAGATAATTGAATGGAGTTTGTGGAGCAGGCAGTTACCGGGTTACAGTGGAGGCAGTAGAACAGCTGATTCAAACTTGTGGATTTAATGTGGTTCAGTCAGTCAGGTGTGAAGAACGACATGCTAATGATGCGGCGCTAAACGAGGAGAGAGCGAGACCTCTGATGCAGTTTGATAAAAGTAGCAGTGTGACCTGAACCAGCGCAGGATTCACAGAGATAGTGAGACTTATGTTGACAACTTGAGTGTTTGCTGCAGCCTCAAGCCCTGATGCTATAATTATACTCTGCCATTTCACACCAAGGGCCTGTATCATAAAGCCAGATTAAGGTGTTAGTCTGCTATCTTTTGGCTTAACTCAGATTTTCTTGAATCACAAAGTTGGCTCAATTTCAACCAGGGTAGATCACCATGGTAACCAACGCTGCACAGCTTCAGATTATCAGATCAACTACTGACCAACCAGTCCATCAGACCAGTCATCTTTTCTACAGGATCTGTACAAGAACCAAGGTACTTAGTGTCTAATAAAGTGACAAGTAATAAGGTGTTTTCATGAATCAGTAGAAGCACTTTCTCTCACCATGATACCATGACATCTGACAATCTCATATCGCACTAACAGCCTAACAAGTAGTGATTATCACTGCATGACTTTTTTTTTATTCCTGACAGGATCCTTGACAATGCAGATGCTTTTATACTGTTACTCAATCACTGTAGCTCAAGCTCAAGATGCCACACGGTGACTTTGTGAGTGCATATTCTAAAAATTTTTTCTTCAACACAAGTCAAATAAATTCCTACAAAGATTCAAAATGAGCTTCGAACTGTTTAAACTAAACCTTGTCCAAAAAGAAAAGAAATGCTTATGAAACCATCTGTGAGTAAACTGACTGACTGGGCTGTGTGATCCTAAGCAAACCAAGCAGCAGCCAGATAAATGCTTCCCACTCCTTTTCTCACCAAAGAAAATGCGCCTGGTAAGTGTGACTGGCCCCTGAGCCTTAAAACTCTGGGATAATCAGTAAGCGTATTGTCCATGTTAGTGCTGGGTCAGGTTATAAAGCTACAGAGTGTCACAGAGTCAGCGAATGCTGCTGCTCCGCCAGCTCAAAGCCTTCGTTAGCTTTAATATATTCTTTTCCTGGGGCGTCCTGCACAGATAAACAAGGTCTCTACAGCGTGATAGCAGAGCAAGAGCCACGCTGACCTTCTGTGACCCATGACCTGGCCACCTGTATGAATATGTTGTTTTTATGAGTCATGACCCACTGTCTTTCAAGTATGTATGTGTCTTAGGGCAGCAGACAGAAATAATATGTTCTTGTGTGAGAGAGAATATCTACTTTAACCAGTTAGTTATCCAATGCATTCCCCATTGGGAGACAGAGAAGGCATGAACCATACTTAAAAACATTGATGAGGAAACAGTAGGCATGTTTGGCTGGCTGTTAGATAATGACACAGTGAGGAGGGACTGATGTTCTGTAGTACAGCAGTGGAACAGGAAACACAGAGGCGAATGGAAAAACAAATGGTGCCGACAGTGAGCAAATACAACTTCAGCCAGGCAGCTCATAAAAGACAAAGTGAGAGATATGGATGATCAGGTGTGGAAGTTTAGTTTGTGAAGTCAGCACAAAAACTGGCTCGATATGTTACGAAAACAGACTGCTTCGACCTCTGCTTTTAATCTGCCTCCTGGCCTGTAATCAGACAGAACAAAAATGTTTTAAATCCACATACAAATGCACCTGCAGTGTTCACTCAGATGCATTAAAGGTCACAGGCATCCATCTCTACAGGTGGTCATAGTCAATCTGCATACATTACCACAAAGGACTGGTCTAATGTGTTTCACATACACATGAACAGGCTACTTTAATGCACTTTGATATGCAGATGTAGCCAGAAAGCAAATGCATCATACATTAAGCAGATTATGACCTTCACATTTCCAATCTTACAGCCAATGAGGAGGATTTTTGGCAGGTGGTGGGAGGTACTTTCAGATTTGTCCTCAAGTGAATCACTGTAGGAAATGCACATAGCTTAACTTGCCACAATGACTGGAAAATGTGGGATACAGTTAGCTTGGCTCTGTAGAAATGGTTACCTTAAAGTTAGTGTAAAGCAAATTCAGAGATTTGTCTCGAAACATTATTCAACATTATAAATTACATGTGGCTCATGTCCAGTTTGTCAGAAAACAGTCACAAATAAAGGAGTTTCACCTTATGATTATGTGCACTGATGGCGCATGGCTCTACACCACATCTTCTCATACATCTGTGCTTCTCCGTCTTTACGGTGGATGTATTTTAAGACCAATCAGCGGTGGTTGCTAGGCGGACCCAGAGTCGGCGGGCCAATCAGTGTTTTTCTGTCAATGTTAACTGACGTATGTCGTCATTGGCTACGACGTGTCTCCTCATTGGCCACGAACGTCTGGGAGGAGCGCAGAGAGGCGGAGAAACGAAGTCGGAAAACAGATTTAATCCAAGTTTGAAGCGTTGCCTCTGTTTGCCAGTGCAGTGAGACAAAGTCACAGGTGTGGATGCTAAAACAAACTCTGGGGCTGCTTTTTGTCGAACACGAGTGAGACCGAACACTGAATACATCTGCAGTAAGGCGAAGGTAAGGCAAGCAGTTAACGGCTAGCGTTAGTATCAATGTTATTGGAGAGCGTTAGCGTTAGCAGCGTGCGTTAGCGTTAGCGTTAGCCATTTTCAGTCGTAAACTCTCGTTTGTATTAGTTTTCACTTCACCAACATTTAGCTCTCTTTGTCATATTGTGTGCCATCCTGGTCATCTTAACTCCTTTTATGGTGGTTTATCATGTCATTATCACTGGTTTGTGGCTATTTGTGACCATTTTAAATAATTTAGCGTGTCTACTTTGCTATTTTACACCTGAGCGTTAGCATTAGCATGGAGCGTTAGCATTAGCCCTGTAATGTCTTTGGGGTACTTGTCCTTTTTGTCCTCGTTTTATTTGCATGGGTTAAAGTGTGTGTGTTTCTGTGACTAAAGCGTCCCTGACATGAGTTGTGGAGGGTGCTAACTGTTTAGTAGTCTGTCTGTTTATAACTCCGTTTGCTGCTTCTTTATAATGTTGTGCTCTATCTTGATCATTTTAAGCCAGTTTATGGCGGATTATCATGTCGATGTGATCATTTTGTGTCTATTTGTCTTTAGCTGGCTGTTTTACATCTACCTACAGTCAGCTTCTTTGTGGTTGGTTTGCATGGTATTGTGTAGTATCGTGTATTTGTAGCTTTATGTCCAATCCAGGTCATTTAACTTTTCTTTGTGGCCATTTTGTGTTTCAGTATGGCAGTCAAGCGTCCAATTATGATCATTTTGCATCACAGTTTTTTGCCTCTTTGTTTTTGTTTGTTTTGTGTGTCTTTGTCTCTTCAATTCAGTTTTATTTATATAGTGCCATATCACAACAAAAGTCATCTCAAGGCACTTTTCATGTAGAGCAGGTCTAGACCATACTCTTTAACATAGGTATTTACAGAGAGAGACCCAACAAATCCCATCATGAGCAGCACTAGGCGACAGTGGCATCTGTGCATAGCCATCCACTGACCCCCTGTTGTGTATATTATTGATGAGAAGTTTGTTTGTGGTGACTTGAGACTTTATTGAGCTCAGTTTTGTGTTAAAGACAAGCTTGAAAACTATATTTTAACTCTGTGCTTCTCCACACGTTTTAAGCCTCAAGAGTAGGTAACAGTGTATGAGCTGAGATTCCTGTCAGAAATTATTATAAAAATGTTTACCTCTCTGAGATCAATAAAGTCATATCCTAGTAACATCATTAAGTTATTAACCTCAAAATTCATAGTATGATTGTCAAGGTTCTAGTGTTTAGTTTTCAATGTTGTATTCTTCTGCACTGTTCACGTTTTGGAGGTGAACTATTCTTTATTAATTCTTTAGGTTATGTGTTTTTTAAGTGTTGTACTTGTGTTTTCCAGGTTTACTGATTCAGCTGCTGCAGCCTGGACAGAAACACCAGCTCTCACCTGGCAAACCAAACGGGTATGTGTCCTAAAGATTTACCCAGTCTGAAAAAATGTGTTGAGGAGCTGAATTATTGATATTAGCAAGCAGTGTTATTGTTTAAATCCTTGGTATTTAATGGGTTTAGTATTGAATATAATAACTGATAATAGTGTATAAGTTGTCAGACAATAGTACTAGTTATAATATTTTTTAAAAACTCAAAATAGTTGTCAATTAAGACTTAAGTACAATTAAAATATCACAAGTAAAACCCTGCTTTCAAAATTGTACTTAAGTGACAGTTTTTATTATGCAGCTCACAGTAATATGCAATCAATCAATATACATATTTAAGATAATAATTTGAATATATTTTTCCTAAATATTTATCGTTCTTGATTCTTAAAGATGTGATGCTGTTTTTGGTCATACGTGACAGTAAAGAGGCCATTTTCTGAGACACTCCTCTAACGTTTGGCAAAAGCTCTGGTTCAGCTGTAATGTTGAATATTTATCTGTGTTTTCATGGTTAAACTGTTGACGAGGAATAGGTTGCAGCGTATTAATCATTTTCCTTTGTATATTTCTCTTTTTATTTCCTCCAGGTGCCATCACTTCGTCTGTGATCACAGAGTCTTCGTATGATGAAGAAGTTCTTTGACACCAGGACAGAGGCCTCCAGGTAATTCACAGTTTTACATCAACTAATCCTAACACAGAGCTCTGACATTAAATTATGTATCTTCAGTAACTGATCTGAAGTCTGAATAGTTTCATTTGTCAGAGAAAGACATAACTCAATATTAAAGTTTACTCACATAGTTCATTAAAGTGCAGTTCAAAGAAAATGAAGAATTTAAACATCAATCCTCTCTCTCTCTCTCTCTCTTACACTCTCTCTCTTACTCTAATTCTCTCACTTTCTTTGTCTCTTTCTCTTCCTTGCTCTGTCACTTACTCTCATGTTTTCATTCTATCTGCCCCCACCACCACCACCACCACCACCAACACACACACGTTGTCTCGCTCTTTCTCCCTGTCTCTCATTCTCTCTCGCTTTCTCCCTCAGTCTCTCCCTCCCTTCCTCTCTCTTTCTCATTAGTACAGTAAGTCATAAAAAATGTGTTCTACAGTGTCACACTTGAAACACAGTCATTTTGCTTCTTTTTGGCTTCTACCAACCAAATTTAGTTCCTGCTGTTGTGAATATCAGGAGCTGGTGGAGTCAGTTCTCAGTCAGAGCAGCTTCTTCTGTCTTTGTGTGGAAAGCAAATTTAACTCTTGGACTAGTTCTGATTAGTCCAGAACCAGGTAGTCCACACTCAGGTTTCTTTGTAGATTTAGTGTTTTTTTTTTTATTTCTGTATCTTTTGACAGTTTGAAGTTCAATACCCAGAAACACTGTGTTTTTATTTTGATTGTTAAAGTCACATCTTTATATTCATGTTTGTTGTGTTTTTCTCCACAGGATTCAAACTTCAACCATTAAATCACAGAGAGAAGAGAAGAGACAGACTTGAAGACATTTCCAGAAGGTCAGTGTTAGTTTATTCTTTTCAGTCTGACTCTGTCATTATCTCAGTTGCAGTTTGACACTTTAAAAGCCCCTGTCTGGAACAAATAGCAACATCAGTTTTCAACAATGTAGCTGCAAAAAAAGTCTATGTATAACAAAATGTATATTTATATACAACAGAAAATATAAAACCATAGTTTACCTTAAGAAAATGTCTATAAACTAAGTATAATAACCTTTAAAAATGTGTGTAAAAATAAATATAAAACCTTTTAAAAGACATTTTAAACCCTAAATGAATAAGTCTAAAAAAGAGGGATAAGGTTTGATAAATATGGTTCAAATCTTTATTTTTAACCTTTAAAAATATCTATATTTAAAACCTTTAAAAATAGGTCAAAGAATCATGCACGAAACCTGTAAAAAATACATTTTGAACCTTAAAAAATTTCTTAACAGTAAGTATCCAACTCATAGAAAATTAAGTACAAAACTTTAAATAGAGTCTAAAAAACAAGTATAAAGCCTTTAAAATATATTTATAACCTTCAAAAGATATGTCTGAACAATGAGTGTAAAACCTTTTTTAAGTTATGTATAAAACCATAAAAAATAAACAATTATATTTTCAAAATGTTTAAAAATTGGTCTAAAAAATTAAAACAAGACTCATGACATTTTTCAGACATTTGACCACAAGGAAACACTTATTAGGGTTAGGGTAAATGTAGTTATAAACATATTTTCCAATGATGAACATGTCTGTTAAGCATGTTTGTGATCATTTAACTGCTTGTGACACAATTAATAATTAAATAGTTGGCCCATAAGAATTAGTCTTTAGAAAATGTGCTTTCACTTGTGTTTTTACTTGGTGGAAATCCTCCATCTAATTAATAGCTAACACTTGTTTTCTTTCATCCACTTCAGGTCTTCAGCTGCTGTCATCTTCTCCTCCTGCAGAGACAAGAACACATGTTAATCACAGAAACTGATCAGTAAAAAAAAATGTCTTACCTTTTTTGACACCTGCCCATACTATGACATCTTTTTGGTGGCTTACTGTACTATGACATTTTTTCACTTTTTTCACATACAATGACATGTGACATGTGGCTTAAAGCAGCCATCTTACCTGTGTGATTTAGTGTGTTTTTGGTGTTCTGATTTTTCAAACAGTGCAATAACAGTGCTCAAATCCAATCTATTACTGTGTACATAGTCCTGTTTATACTGTTCATGTTGTTATAATTTTTACATACTGTTATATATTAACTTGTCTTAAAACTTGTCTTTCTTATATCATGCCTTTTTCTGTTTTTGCTGCTGAAACACTGAATTTCCTGACTGTGGGACTAATGAAAGATCATCTTTCTCTTACTCAAATAAATACTTCTGAACACTGAATGAATGAATATATGAATATTTTCTCAGTCTGTTTGATACTGTATGAAAGTGAATATGTTTTTTACTTTTACCCAGAGATTAGGGTTAATGGCTTTTAGCCAGAAGTTAGGGTTAGGGTTAGCTTTTAGCCAGGTTTAGGGTTATGGTTTTAAGCCTTTTTTAGCCAGAAGTTAGGGTTAGGGTTACAGCTTTTAGCCAGTGATTAGGTTAGGGTTATGGTTTTAAGCCTTTTTTAGCCA